>NW_027185252.1:10581011-10673511 GCF_022577435.1 Embiotoca jacksoni | reverse complement strand
TTAGGACATTACATTGACTTCCATTCTTTGTGGACAGCCTAACCCAAACCTAACCTGTTTTGGTCCCCATAAGTTTGGTGTTTATATTGGAAAAGGTACAATATAGGTCACAGCGCATGCACGCACGCACGCACGCACGCACGCACGCACGCACGCACACACGCACACACATCATTTAACAATGATCTGTTGTTTTTTCCAAATATTTGACAAACACTCAGTCTATAACATGGTAAAGTACAGTATGATGTCATGATAAATAATATATAAACAATATTAAATATGTTACACAGTAATCAAACTCTCAGATGAAAACATTGGATCTACTGTCCAACAATGTTTAAATAGTTATTTTCACTTCCTTGTAGATAGAAATCACTACACATTAATTGTAAGGTTGATGGTTCAATCCCTGTGTCCTCCTGTCCACATGCTGAAGTTTTCTTGGGCAAGACACCGAATCCCAAGTTGCTCCCGATCGCATAGCAGCTCTGTCACCGTTGGTGTGTGACTGAAGGTGAAGAGGCACGATGTATACTTGCTGACCATTTCCCTTTTACATTCTTATTAATTAGTAGATGCATAGACAGGTACATGGGATGAGTCAGCTGTCCTTCACAGACAGACAGATGTGATTGGAGTCAGAGTTTGGGCTTGTTTAAATGATTAAAACTGATGCAAACTTGAATAATTTGTCAAAAGTTGGCACTGGCACTCGTGCACCTGTGTTGGAACTGTAGTGCTGGGAAATGGCTCTGGAGTGAGTTTTCTTCATCTAAATGATGAATGTGATTGAGTAGCGGAAGTGGAACCACTAATCAAACTTCAAACAAAGTAGAATTTTATTTTTATCCACTAAATTGTAAAGAACTTGCAGTATTAAATCATTCTCGCTGTCACAGTGCAGCTAACAATGTGATTATATTTTACATGTGCATGCTGACTGAATATTCAAATGCTTGAGTTGCTTATTAAGGTGAGAGGTTTTGTAGTGATTGACAGTCCTTCTTAGCACAATCCATTGCTCATGTTACAGTGTGTTATACTGATATGTAGAAGAGGCAGACGCGTCCCGCCTGTAGTGTTTTAAAAAGCATTTCATTATACAGCAATCTATGGCTGTGCCGTGGAGATAATGTGGTGGCTTTCAGGGGATTTATACAAGTAGGTGTTGTTGTTTCCCTCCAAACACTGGCAGGGCTTTCAGTGTCGTGTGCTGAGAACGAGTATGAGTTGCCAATGACGCCATTGGCAGAGCGGGGTAAACATGGCCTGCAGTCTAATACCATGGCATTAGCTGATGAAACTGGGACTGAAGGATTTTACAGCTCTCTAAGCTAAAATCTGGGGACATGACGAGTTTATCGGCCAGACTGATTGCAAATGCTCTGTGACTAATTGAAGAGGGGTTTTCCGGTGCATGTCTGGTCCCCTGTCATCACCAGCCAACTGCATAGTATTCATTCAGTTTAAATTAAGAACAAATGTTGATTATGTTGGAATTACTCTTTTCAATGTTGAAAAACAGAGTTTTTAGTGTATATGGATATTTGGTGTAGTGCAAATGCAACAGTATGCTTAAGTAGTTTCATATTGTTGAACAGCATATGAAACCACATCCTCCCACACCTATTGCATATAAGTTATCAAGTGTCATCAGGTTACAAGGGTCAGTGTTGTTGAAGAGGACTAAGAGTTATTTTAATGGACTCTTATGATCTCTTTGGATGCTTTACATAAACAGAATTTCTATAAAAAAATAGGCTGATTATTTTTAAACATCAGTAAATGACATAATTGCACTGTACATTTGAAGAAGTGTTCCCCTTACTATCGGAGTATTTTTGTATATGTCTCCTTCAAGCTTATAAAACATCCACGAGGATGTAATTAAAGTACAAATTTCCATTTGATATTGTTTAAATTTCCTTCGATTAGCTGAATGACGGTCCACTGCGTTTTTTTTACAACTATTACTCACCAGATGAAAAGATTCTTCATTAGTGGTCACTGATAATGTCTACTCAGTCTCCATTACATCATGCACCAAAACGTATGTTGACAAGCAATGTTTTTGTAGAATTATATTTAGTGCCAAGGGTCCGAATCCACCACTGTCTGAAAACGTCATTAGTATGTGTGTTTTAAAGTAGCAGAACATTTTGAGATGAGGAAATAAGTAATTTTCATTCATTTGTTTAGGATTTTTAATTTAGCAAGTTCATCCGAAGTGCTAATATCTTAAACTGTGACAAGTGCTCAAACACGTCACAGTTTAAGATATGAGACAAGAGGATCAAAGGTGTGTATAAACACTGTCTACGTGTGTCTTAATGTTTGCGTCAGAGCTTAAGCAGGGTTTAAGAGTCTGATTCTGAAATTTGCTGTAAAAAAAAAAAAAAAAAAGTTACAATAATACTTTCAGACAAAGAGTTTGTGTTCTTTGAAAACAAAGTAAACTAGGTTAATTTGTGTTTGTAATACACTGAGGCCTTTATCACTTGTGTGGGAGAATATTACAACTTGGTCATCAGGTCATTCTGCACTTAAAATGAAATGTTGTCTTCCACATTGTGTAAAGTGCACATAAACTATGCACCAGTCTTTGTACCATGTCCTGAATGTTTATGCAATGGTTATGTAAATTCGTTGTGCATGTGTAGGAAGTCTGACCCCACCAGTAACTATAAAAAGTAAACACCTTACAGAATACAAATATTGCAAATGACAATTGTTCAAAAGTTCCTTAAAAGTAAGGTTTGAAGTGAAACTTTTCATAATATTAAAATGAGTGTTTATGGTTATACATTTAATGATGTGGAGGCAGCAGACCAAGTCTTACTGGCCGGGTAAAACATGTCATGAATTTCTTTAATCAGAGCAAACAGACTTAACACACTTAAACTTTGTGTACCTTGTGCACATACAGGAGAATAAGCGCTGCTGTGGAGCTGTTTTAAGTGGCTAATAAGCCACTGTGATTAAAGCTCTTTAAGACAAAGTAACTCAACCATTTTACAGGTTGTAGTGATTTGATCTGAAAACAGGATAAACGTCAAGGGAATAGCAACGTGGGAAATACAGCTATGGATTAACTATACAGAATTATTCTGTGCCAGCAGCATTGGCTGGCATGTGTGGTCATTTTGAGTGACTAAAATCATTGTGTATATTCAACCTCGGTTCTCATGGAAGGTCTTTTTATGATTATAAACCACCAATGGTATTTTTTGTAAGAGCTGAGGGTGTGAAACAAGAGAGCTTTAATCCGTGTTTTGAGTGTGTTGTCCAATTGATGAACTTTGCTTCGTGAATATTCTGTCTAATCATTTTTGTTGTGTAGTTACAGTTTATATTTAAATACAAGATAATTCACTCGGCCACTTCTGCATTTACTTTTTTCTGGTGGCTGGAAGCTGATTAAAAATGAATTCTTTGGATTGGAGAGGACGTCGGACTTCTCTTTCCCACTTCCTGCTGTCTCATCCCATCTCGGTCTGTCTTCCTCAGCGCTGTGAACAGTTTCATGTACAAGCCCCACGACATGCTCAACCAAGCATTAACATTTCACTTTACATGTCACACACACCCACCAAAACAAACGCGCGCGCACACACACACACACACACACACACACACACACACACACACACACACACACACACACACACACACACACACACACACACACACGCACACACACGCACACACAGAGAAACACACGCATGCATGCACACACAAATACTGACTTCTCATCCAACTGACAAGCTGTCTGCTGCACTTCATCTCTAAAAACAACTGTCAAGTCTATCCCAACTCTCTCTCTCTCTCTCTCTCTCTCTCTCTCTTGCTCTCTCTCTCTCTCTCTCTCTCTCTCTCTCTCTCTCTCTCTCTCTCTCTCTCTCTCTGTCTCTCACTTGAACAGTCACAGGTCACCAGTTCACTAAATGTATCCGCACAGACACAGCTTCACGCTTTAATGGTGGCAGGATTCTGAGACTCGATGAGTTAGGAGAACTCCCCCCAATTATCCCCGAGGATGCCAAGATAAGTGTGTGTGAGAGAGTGTGTGTGACCATGGGCATGCTTATGGATGACTTTCTGCTTCTCACTCGGAGATCATTAGAGAACCACTCGTTGTAACAGATCCCCATGGAGAGAGGCAGAGAAGGAAAGCAAGACGTAAAAGAGGGAATGAGCATTTCTTCTGTGACGAAAGAAAAGGAGTTTGTCCGATGTCGCTGGATTTATTGGAAGACGGTAAACCAGAAGTTCTGGCTTGTCTGGGTGACAGTGTGCTCGTATCTAGTCCCGAGATCAACACCTGCTCTATCATCCTGAACAGACAGTTTGTCCAGCTTTATTAAAAAAAAAACCCCAAAAACCCTGAGACATTCTACAGTATCTCTCAATCTGCAGCCAAAGAGTGCTACATGTACATGTGTATCTGCCTGCCACAGTGTCGTGATAAGAGACTCGCACCAGAAAAAGCCTGGGGAGATGCTGCGTTAATACTGCCTCTGATTAGCTCCATTGTGTTTGTATGGAAGGTATAGGAAGATGATGTGGTTATTAGTGATACCTACAGTATACTGTATATAATATAAAATCCTGGCAGTAAACAAGCTGTTCACAGTCAGACACGCGTCTCAATTTACTTAAAGAATAATTACAGTTTATTAAGTGTACACCATGTCCTGCATCACGTAGATTTAATGTAGCACAACACTGGTGATACTAATGACACTGATGTTCTTCAAATTAACAACCATAAATGTAATATTTCCAACATATTTCTGCTCATTTTTGTTTGATATTTGACTTGTTACACCACGTGGTTGCACCTTCTTCTTCTGCAGTGATGTCATGGAGAATTAGCACCACTAACACTCAAAACACTAAATCAGTCCTTAAAGGCTGAAAATCAGTGGACTGATGGTTTCATATGTCCCATGTCTCTTGTTCTAGGATCATCACGCGGGGGGTAAAAGTAGTATTGGTCATCTCTTCTGCCGACCTCTCTCTGTTTCTCCATGTCCTGTTACCTCAGTTTGCTTCGCTTTTAGGTCCATTCTCACTGGTATCAGACGAGCTATTTGAGCCACAGTGTGGGAGATAAACTAATGATCCTTACTGCTTCAGTGTCCTGCTGTACACAGAAAATGTCTGCATGAATTCCACAGTTACCGCAAGCATGTACCAAAATTAATGCCTTCTTTCTCATTGTATCACATTCTCTCACGTATAAAAAGACAACACTCCTCAAGGTTCAATTAAGACTTATTAAGGCTTATTTTTCTCCAATGCTTGAAACCGGTGACTTGAGTCAGACCCAATGCAGCAGAGAACCTGTCTGGGTATAATGAGGAACCTGGGCCTGGCTTATTGTCACATCTGTTCTCACATGGCATTAGCCGCACTGTGGTTCAGACTCATTTTTATTATGCTCAAGTGCCACAGTCTCTGATGCAAATGGAGAACATACTTAAGCAGATGGGGACAGTATTTGAAATGACAGGTACAGTGTTTCTTAATGTTCGGACATCATGGGGCTGTCTTCGTGCACTCTGCTTGCTGACGATTACATTAGTGTCATTGTTCCACCTTGAAAGCTTGTTTACTGTCCATGTGTTTTTGCAGAAGGAACTATTAGAGCAGCCATTAATTAGTGTCACTCTGAGTTAACGCAGGAGGCTCTCAGGCAGTGCTTGGCTTGTCTCCCAAAAGAGGAGCACACACATGCATGCATGCACATACAAGGACAGAAACTTTGTTGTGTTGTACACATGACTGTAGATTTTACAAATGTTTTACTGTTGGCATAGTCACTGAAAGAACAAATCAAAATGTCTCGTTGCAGTCCAAAGTTTTCTTTATATCTAGCACATGCATATAAAACATTTCCCTCACTTCTCTTTCTTCCTGGTAAAAGTTAGCACCCACTTTTCTTTGGTGGTCAAAGAAGATCTTCTTTTGCTGCTGAACACAACAAGACATGTTGGTTCAACAAGGTCATACTTGGCTTGATAAATTACCTCAGTTTGACTTGAGGCTCCTTGGGATTTGAGGGTCAATCATCATATTTTTCATAATTTGGTATATAAAACTTTGTCTTCTATATTGAAGTAGGTGACACTGATATATCTGTTTTTGTTATTCCACAGGACTACATAGGCAATTAAAATATCAGCATGCAGGAACAAACAAGAGGGAGACAACACGCATATTAACTACAACTAAATGTCAGGGAAGTTTATGAAGGTATGAATATTCTAGACAGTAAATCAAGAAAGGAATCTGAATTATGTAACTCATTCCTCTCTCCTATTGATAGCTCATCTCTGTGCTGCTTTAGGTTTGCATTGCTACTCTGGAGCTAGGCTGCCTTCACTCTTATGCTCTGATTAAAAAGAGAAGGAACACCAGTAGTAACCTCAGAAAATAATTGGGCTATTTCTCACTGTGGGCCAAATAAAGTGAATAGTAATTATCTACTTCAACTCACAATTTCCTTCAATTATTTTCACTCACTTCACGGATTAATAAAATATAACAAACACGCGCCTAGATACTCACTCACACTGACACACAAATGTACACAAGGGGAAAGCGGGCAAAATCATCAAGTAGAATTATTATAGAAAAAAGATAAATAATGGGCTTAACTACCCCCAGCGTTGAGACAGAGTACTCAGTATAATGGCAGAATATTCTTCAAATGAATTCCCCCATTCAGCTGCACCGAGGTAACAAAATTAAACTGGTTCCTCGCTTGGCTTCGGGTATGTCCTTGAGGTTGTTCAGCATGCTGCTCCGAGCTCTCTTACTGCTCTAAAAAACATGTATTTGTGTCTCAGGGTGCAGCCTGTGCCCTTCAGTTGGCTGCGGTGTCCTGGCTGGGGTGAAGCTTCCACCGTGGAGAGCTGTGCGAGCTCCTTGCTGCTATTAGAGTTTAGTGTTCCAGCAAGCGGTCATGGAGAATGGAGTCAGAATAATGTATGAAGAGCTTCTCAGCTGCAGGTTAAAGTGCTGTGGAGTGTGGCAGAGTGGGAGCGTTTGAGAGTGGGTGCGTAGGTTTTGGTGGGTATACAGACTAGATTTGAAATGGTAAAGACTTTTTATTTTTAAAAGGACTTGAGCATTTACATTTTTCAATTTTCAGGGAACTTCACACAATTTAGATAGATTCAAGGATTTGGGGTCACACTGAAAGAAACTTTTATCAACAAGACAAACAAAAAAGTCCTGTCAAAAGTTTACATTAGTAGGTGTTGCGTCCTTTCAAGAATACATTAATAGACACCTGTGAGGCTGGTTGTCTTATCATATTCATCCTCTGCATCTCGGCTCACATCATCCTCTTGTCGGTGTGTGATTGGCAATATTCCCTCGTGCTCTCTAATATTTGTTAATCGGCTCCATTATTAAAATGTCTGGGGTAATTAAGAATGTAATTTGCAGTAATCAAGTCCCTGTGGATGTTTCATGATTTTGTAGTTTTATTCAGAGACTCTGAGACAATCTGATCGGAAGAATTCACACAAACACAAATGACGCACCCAGAAAGAGGAAGTCAAATGGATAAAGAATAATAGGAGAACAGTTGGAGAACCTCGGCACAGAGAGGCAGCATGTGGCACTCTTAATTAGTTTGATGAAGCGATGAAAATCAATTACAATAAATTATACACAAATAAACAGGCTTAAATTCAGATCACGAGTTCCAGTGGTTTAATTTTTTGTGTGCAACCTAAAGAGAAGATTCCATACTCTGTATTTTCAGTGAGAGCCTTTGTTGCATCCTGTACATTTTTATGAAATTGTAAAAATTATTTTGAGAATAACAATTCAAAATAGTCTTGATCTTAACTATTTAAAATTGTTAGTTATTTGCACAGGAAAAACAAAAAAAATGAGAAATGAGAAGAAAAAGCAAATAAAATACTATTATCCATTTATATATATATATATATATATATTATTATAATATTATTCTACATATACTTTATATTATTAGTATGCGTAGACAGAGAATCTTCGCAAAGCATTTCATACCATAATGGAAACGGTCTACAAACGCACAAACTTATTGCCCTTTTGTGTCTTTTTTTTTTCTACATGATCAAACAAGAATCCACAATTATCACATAACAGGATACTTTCCAGTGACTTAGCGTTTCTTTAACGTGGGATATGTTCCCAATCCCATCTTGTAAACACCTCCTTGTGACAGTAAGCCTGTTTGCAGGAACCACAGCCAAACAACAATGTTCTAACATGCTTGAGGTTCCTCTTCCCGCTATGTTTTATCTCACCCCTAAAAATACCTCTCCCCCCACACTTTCTTAAAACAGCGGCAGAAAAGTTCCCAAAGAGTTTCCTCTAAGAACTATTCATGGACATCTTTTTTTCTGAAGTATTTTTAGGGCAAGCAGAGGCAGCTCTAACCTTTGTGGCAATTTCTCTTTGTAATAGGTGTTTTTAACTTGTGGTTGAAGAGGCAATTATTGTAATAATTACTGCTGTCAGTAAATCTTTAAATGAGATGCCATATGCAGATAATTAAACCCAGGGAACAATGGACATGTTAACCATCAACATATGCTGGATTAAGGTAGTGATTTTAAAAGTGATCCCATTGTTGCTGAAGAGCTACAGGCGCTGTGATGGATTAAGACAGTTATTACTCAGCAAGTGCGGGCAACATTTTATGATGTACGTCGTAGAGCTGTTTCATCCTCGCCAAACCAGCCCTCCACCTCTACTGGGAAATCTTTTTTTTTCTTTTTGCTTCAGTGCTTGGAAAATTACTTTTAGAGAGGCTTTTAAAATCATGACTGAAAAGCACATCACTTTTAGAATTTGTTCCTAAATTGGCCAATTAGGAGCACCTTTTAGCTTCAGATAGCTTTGTGAATATGGCCCCTGTTCATGATTATTTAATGTACTCTTATTTGGATGCATGAATTATGCAGGAGATGTCATAAGTCGGAGAGTTTGGTGCCGTGGGCGACCTTCGTGTGTGTGTAAGAGAGTGTGTGTGGGTTCATACTGTATGTCCCCACTCACTAAAAGATGAGTGCAGTGACAGATTTGAAGAGGTCTGAAGTGATGACAATATTCTTATAGATATAAGACGGACACAAGGGATGCCACTGTTTAAACGGCCAAGCTCTAAGCCTTGGTTTCAAAGTGGCAAACACAAACGAGTGCACGAAGGGCCACGCACGTGTCAGCAGAGGCAATAGCCGTGTGTGTGTGTGTGTTTAATAATGCAACAGCTCCCCCCTCTTTCCTCTTTTGTGTTTCAGAGATTAGGCAAACTTCCAAAGAGCACAGTCACGAACTCAGACTGTATTTTGTGGTACGCATGAAGGGAGACGCAAATGTATATTTAATATCTACCATGGCGTTAGTTGCTTGGGGAACTTTTAATTGGCTGTACCACTGATGTTACAAAGTATGACTTCGTGAATCCGTCATCGCGGCCAAAACTAGAATTACTGCCTCGCAGTTGTACGCCTCTTCCAACCAGACTCATAATATACGTAATGACACGTTTGAAGTTATTTGGCCAGCAAAGCTGATTCTGGTAGAACACAAAGTTGAAGCCTTGACAGCAGACGGTGCGTAAAAAATTAATGTTGCTGCAAAGAACCTACACATTTTTAAAGCGTGGATGCTTCACACACATCTTTAACTCGACAGCACAGACGAGCTATATAATTAAACCAGTTTCAAGGTGGACACACAAAATTTATGTCACCAATTCAGTATGTGACAAAATGTGAAATTTGGTCACAAAATCCCCCCTGCTGTGCCCCCCCCCCAGTTATGGTGTTGAATAATGGACAGATACGTCTTTTTGCAGAACATTAAGATGTCACATTAAAGATGACCCTTGACCTTTTGGATATAAAATGTCATTACATCATCATTTTACCGAAGCAGACATTAGTGAGACATTTGACCTTCAACCACCAAAATGGAATCAGTTCAACCTCACGTCCAAGAGAACGTTTCTGCCAAATTTTCAGAAATTACCTCAAGGTGTTCCTGAGATATTGCATTCAAAATAGTGGCACATAAAACAAAGTGTTTACTATTTACAGTGAAGGAAATAATGATTTGATCCCTTGCCGATTTTGTAAGTTTGCCCACTGACAAAGAAATGAACGGTCTATAATTGTAATGGTAGGTTTATTTTAACAGAGACAGAATATAAAAAAAATAAATCTAGAAAATCACATCATATAAAAGTTAGAAATTGATTTGCATTTGATTGTGTGAAATAAGTATTTGATAATCTAGCAAAACATGACTCAGTACTTGGTGGAGAAACCATTGTTGGCGAGCACAGAGGTCAGACATTTCTTGTAGTTGGTCACCAGGTTTGCGCATATCTCAGGAGGCCAGATCTTGCGTGGGGCCCCAGACCGAGGGCGATTTGATGGTCATTTTGTGTTTCTTCCATTTCCGAATAATCGCACCAACGGTTGTCTCCTTCTCACCGAGCTGCTTGCCAATGGTCTTGTAGCCCATTCCAGCTTTGTGCAGGTCTACAATCTTGTCCCTGATGACGTATTTCTTGGCTGGTTGCAGTAGACTTCCGAGAGTTTTAGACTGGTTTTCTGGCAGTCTCATAGAGATGACAAGAATCCAAGAACTCACTACAAATGATCATATTTTCCAAAGTGTCTCTTTATAAATGTAAGAAGACGTGCTATCGTTGCCGCCATTTCTTGACAAACGACGTGGAAGTCTTCTGTTGAGCCTGAGATGTTTGATGGCACTCAGGTGCTTGCAGGAAATCAAAGCTGCTAAAATTACCTGTGAAGTTGCTTATTGAAAAAAAACACATGACATGTTATCCAGCAAAAATCCCAGTTTTTAAAAATTTTTTTTTTACAAATGTCAGTATGATTTACAATTTTAATTATTCAACTGAACCCAGAAGTTCATTTTCACTTTGACTCTCAACCTGACATTGTAGGTATGAGAAGCTGTTGTAATTGTGACAGGCACAAATAGTTTTGGCAATGTCTTAGGTGGACACCATCCCTGTATCCATTTTGCTGACAGTCTGTATGACTTTCTGTCTCTCATCTGTCAATGAACTTGTAATTAAAATGTGACTTAAGTTTTAAATGTGAGAGTTGTGGGAGGAAAGCCTGTAGGCTTACATTGACTCACTGCACTCCAGAAACAGCTACATTTGCCTATATGAGTGTGTGAGTGAGTGTATGAGAGGCACAGTCGAATCCTACGTGACATCCATATTAATACCCATGTGTCCTGGGGGCAGCAAAGCGTATTATGGCATGCACATACATTAGAAGTCCTGCCAGGGCAGTTTATTTGCTTGTAATGTGCTGCATTCAGTCTTCTTGCCAGACCCAAGGCTACAGTGTGACTGGCTGCATTAAATTCTTTGTGTTGTCTGTTTCACGCACACACTCGGGTTTAGATTATTACTGCACAGAACAAGAGCAGCCGGGGGACTTCATCTTATTTACTGCTGATGTTCTATTAATTTCTGGAAAATATATTTTGGTGATAATTTCACTGATTGAAGGCTTAAATGCTCTTTTGTGGGTTTAGAAACTTTCAAGGACCCCTAAACCCATTTAAACTCCATAATGGTCATAAGATTTCATGTGTGTCTTTGGACAAGACACCCAACTCCAATTCGCTCAGGCAAGTGCATTGCATGGCAGTTGACGTGTGTGTGTGTGTGTGCGCGTGCGTGCGTGTGCGTGAATGAATGAGAGGCAAAAATTGTAAAGAGCTTTCTACACTTATGCGGAAAAGCAGAAAAGCTTCCAATCAAATATGTTCCATCTGTTGTACCATTGTAGGCGGCACAGACTTTATGGCACTTTGCAAAGGTCATCTTCATCTTCCTTCCTCTCTTTGGTTGGACACTTATTGATCGTTTGGATCTCGCTTGAAATTAAAATTCTACCAGGAACTCCTCTAGTGATCGATCATCTTGTACAGGACTGCTCTGGGTGGACAGAAGGGGGAGTTTATTTTATTGGTCAAGTTCACAATTAAATGCACCCACACACTGTGCGTGCGCACACATTTATACACATACATGATCAGTTTGATTAATGGGTTTGATTTGATCCATCTCTGGATAAATGTGATGATATCTCACAGTAGAAGAGGGCCAATTTATCCTTCCAAGCCATCAGAAATGCTGGCTTATTATATTGGTCAAACTGTGTACAAGGTGACAGTGACAGAGAGCCGAGACGGTTGGCTTTTTATTGATTTGCTTGTTTAATTGGACTTATTCGCATGGAGAATTTTTATCTTTTATCATTTGTGTTTTATCTCTTCTGTTTCGTTACAGCCAGAAAAAACAGAACTAAAAGTGATCTCCTGTAAATACAATATGTCACACAAGTTTTATATCTCAGAGGCTAAATCCCTCAGCTTTGTCCCCAGCTATTAAATCCAGCTTGTTGTGGACCTGCATTGCTTTACCTGTAGCAGCCCTCCAAAACAAGCAGTTGTGTGCCGAAGGAGGGGATTTGCGGTGGAGAGAAAAAGCAATCAGTGGTCAGACAACTGCGGGTAGCGCGAGGTGTGGAGGGGGGAGGAGGGGTGGTGGGGGGCCTCAAGGAGTCTGGGAAAAAGGCAGGGGGAAGTGATACAGATAGAGAGATGTTTAATTTGGCACTGCTTTCCACAGAGACACTTAATCTCCTTCAATCCGTGTGGAAGGTGGGAGAGGGCGGGAGGGGGTTTCTCGGCCAGGTGGAGGAACCACAAATCTCCCTCAAATGACCAGTGAAATCCTGTTGTGTGTGTTTGCTGCTGACTGACTGTACATCCTCCTATCTGTGCCACTCACACAAATCTTTTTCACTGTACAATAATGTATTCATAATTATAAATTAGTTGGTACATTCCCGCAATTTTAACAATTCCCACTCAGAGATTTACTCCTCAATAGAAAAGTAGAAGGGTGTTGACGAAGATCTATTGAGCTGTAATCATGGCCTATCAGTCAAGACGTTTATTTTGGAAACCGTATGAATTACAATTAACGTCCAATTAAAATTGAATAGCCCACTTAAATGTCCCTGTTCATTTGTAAGGCAACTTCAATGTGACAAATTAAGTAGCGCTATTAATCCTAATGGCTGGGGATGATCACTGGTTAGGTCTGTGTGCAGGTGTTAAAGGGCAGAGCCGGTGAAAGGTGAAAGTGAAGGAAGAACACCTACTCATCAGCTCTTTGATTCTTCTGTTTTAGATGAGTATTGACGTACAAAGTAATCACAGACCATGCGGCTGTGGAAGGAGATATAATTAGCATGGGCGCAGACACGGTGAGAAGACACCGGCTCGGAAAGCAAGACATTGAAAAAAATGTGAGATGCAAAATAACTTGTGTAGACTGGATAAACAGAAATGGGCTTCATGATGTTGAATTTTCACTATGTTCGGATGAGCGTGCTGCATAGTTAGCAATGGTGCTGAATGCAAACAAAACACTGTTTTCATATGATAGGAGGGGCACAGTAAACAAGTCTTGAAGGTTTGAGGTTGTCTAAATTGTAACAAACGGCCCACTACCTATAGTCGTTGACTAACTAGTTGTTTCATGGCTGCATTTTGCTTTCATCCGTCCCTTGCAAGAGTTAAACGTGATCTACTGACAAAAGAGGCCCTCCAGATCCAGTCCACATCTATAGATGTTGAGTCTTTATTAAGAATATATCAACACTTCTTCACTGTTCTGACAGTAAAGTAACGCAGGGTGGAGCAGAAAACAGTTTATGTGAGACGGTGGTAAAAACAGGATGATGGACAAAATTCATCATATCTAAAGCATACAGCCCAGGACGAACAATACGATACATATACTAGAAAAACAATACAGATAAACAAAACACATTAAAGTATAAGACGTGTTTGTACTTGGGGGGGTCTGATTGGTTTGAGGAAACAGTTGCCTTGAGTTATTTTGTACGGTGTAATAAACACAAAGGTAATGTAAATTGGTCTACAGTTTGCTACATTCTGCTGCATCTGTGTCAAAAATTATTATTATTATTTTTTTTTAAATGCTGAGAGCCTACTTTTATTCCTCAGTGACCCTCATGAAAACTCATGCCAGATGGGGAAAGAGGGGCAGGTGTGGCAGAATCGGACAACATGTAGCAGTTGTCCGGGATGATATGGCACAGTGGTGCAGCATTGTTGCCTCACAGCGAAAAGGTTCTGGTTCGATTCCGGGCCTGGGTCTTACTGTGCAGAGTTTGCACGTTTTCTCCGGGTACTCCGGCTTCCTCTCACCATCCAAAAACAAACATCCTTAGGTGTGAATAAGAGTGTGAATGGTCTTTGTTACCATCTGTCTCTGTGTCGTGATAGACTGGCAACCTGTCCAGGGTGAACCCTGCCTTCGCCCAAAGTGAGCTGGGATAGGCTCCCCTGTTTACAGTGGGGTTTACAATTCGTGATGTGGCTTTTCCTTCCCCCTTAGTCTCCATTTTTTGACCCTGTAGAAGAATTCTCCTCCTTCTGGACCAGTCAGACGTCCATCGTGGACGTAGCGAATGCTGGATTTGTGGACATTTCTGAACAAAAAGCTGGTGTGCTACAAGAGACACATAGGATTGACAAGCACTGTTGTATTTTTAGCTATCCTAAACGGGTACAAAGTATGGTGAATATGTATTGTTTTGCATTGCATTATTTCAGTTTCATTTAGTGCATATGGAATTACTAATATAAAACAAGTAAACAATGAATAAAAAGCCTGTTGTAGCATATTCATTTAGAAATAATTACTGTGACAAAACCTGTAAGGTAGCACAATCCAGAATAAAGAAGTGCCTTTCTCTTTATTGCAATGCGAAACAAATAGAATAACCATACTTTAAAGACAACAGTGATATGCAGTTGTTATAGGGTTTTTTTGAGTGACAAAGTGTTAACTGTTGAGAGTCAAATGTCTGAGCAAATATGATTAAATATATTATAGAGGAGTGTGCACTTTTAATTTTCAATTTTACCTTTTTACATTCAGACCTTTTTAGTCCTCATTGATTTTTTGAGAGATTTCAGTTTTTAAATGTGACATCGTCCTGCCATGAAGTGTGTGTGTGTGTGTGTGTGTGTGTGTGTGTGTGTGTGTGTGTGTGTGTCTTGCCTAATTAGCAACCCAGCATGTCTACACAGGTGCTCTTGGGCTCCTCCTTTCAATAAAGCTAAGGGTATGAACTCATCTCTCTCACACACACACACACACACACACACACACACACACACACACACACACACACACACACACACACACACACACACACACACGCATGCGCACGCATGCACACACACTTACATAAAGACTCTCACTTTGATCTGAACATGTGAGGTACAGTAGCATCTGTCCCATATGGTTGTCAGTGACAGCGAGCTCAGTCTCCGGTGGAGCATATGTGTCCAGCTCCAATGTTTTTCCCCGTTTGATGTGACATAACATTCATTTTCACCCAAACTGTGAATTAATTTGCTAACTTCATTGTTTTGCATGAACATTTTTTTTTATATATATATATTTTTTTTATATACAACTGGTAACAAGCATTTCTCAAAAGAAGGTTTGCTTTTTTTTAAAAACTCTATACACAGTCAGCACAACAGAAGTCAATGTAAAATATTTTGGTACAATCCATATAATACAGAACTGTCCGTCTTTTTGTTGGAATAGAATCTTGGTTTATGTATATAAATAATATCCCTAAAGTCATACAGAAAGTTGCATACTAGGGAGCTGACAGACCAGATAATTATGTCATTCTTTATTCTCCGTAGGGAAAGTTGTGTTTTTTTGGACATCTGTGGAGCTGGTAGGGAGTCAATGTCTTGCTCAAGGGTGCCGAAGAAGAGTGGAAGTGTTGTGACATAGGCCTTGGTCCAGGGTGTCTCATACGCCCATAGGTCACCCTTCCAGCCTTTATGGAGTGATCACCAGAGCTGGACGTCACGCTGCACCTGCTGCTTGTCTTCTCTCTGCCAAAGGGTATCAGCGGGGGCTTATCCAGCTTGGTGGAGGTGCAGATGGCCAACAGAACAAATGCCTCATGTGCCTCTGTTTGCAAAAACCACTGACTCACACTATGTGATTCACAAATGAATGACTGACTTCTGTGCCAAAGAAAAAATAAAAGACGCGAAGCATCTGCTTCAGACATGGTCTGACTGTTGATGTCCTCCTGGTGGTGTCCTTTAGGATAACAAACATTTTACATCCTCTCATCGAATCCCTGAGTAGCCGTTAAATTAGCAATGCCTCATTTCATATGACTCAATTAAAAACAAAATCTTGGGGAGAAAACTTTGACTTTCACATTGAGTGAACACACAATTAACACCCAGAGTGCAAATATTCACCAACACTGTGATTATGAAGACATCTAGATATTTTCTTCAAGGGATAATTATTTATTCTGTGCTTCTTAACTTTTCTTAGACGCTTAAAGTTGCGCTAATTAATATCTTCATAGCTCAAAGTACTATATGTAACGTGACGGGTGCTGACAACCCCCCAGAGAATTATCACCCAGCTTTGCGTGTAGTCTCAGCTTTACAGAGTGTGTTAGCATCCTTCACATCATTGTTTTTACTGTCTCAACAAACTAGTTTGGTTCAATCTCGCCTCATTTCCAGCTGCAGCAGGCAGATGTTCTGGAGAAAAATCCCCAATGAAACAGCTGGACACCAGACAGTAGGGTGACAAGCTATCGGTGACGATCTGATGAACACTGGGACATTTTGCTGTTTAAGGAAAAGATATTTGGGGCGATGCAGTGGTTAGCAGTCACAGCAAGAAGGTTTTGGTTCGAAGCTGCTGGTTGTCTGGGACCTTGCTGTGTAGAGTTTGCATGTTCTCCTCGTGCCTGTGTGGGTTTTCTCCGGGTGCTACGGCTTCCTCACGCAGTGAAGTGATCATTCTAAACTGGCCGTAGGTGTGAAGTGTAAATGTTTGTCTGTACCTGTGTTGTGCTTCTGATGGACTGGTGACCTGTCCAGGGTGTACGCTGCCTTTGCCTGCTGGGATATGCGCCTTCAGGATAAAGCGGGTGTATAGATAATGGATGGAAACAAATATTGGCTCCAGGTGTTGAGGACCAAAACAGAGCAAAAAGAAAAGTGAATATTGGACCTACATTTATCAGGTGGACAGAAATATATCGTCGGATAAATGCTCATGTGTCTGTGTAAACTTTGCAAGGCGATTATATGTCAGTGTCGTGTTTTCTGCTGCTCCTCAGTGTGAAAACAAAATATCGCAAACCATGTATTCACTAAATTTGTTAAGCTGCCATGACGACTACCATGATCACTGTACTAATTTTACATTGGCAAGGTTGTTAAAGGATTTCCTCTGTCCTCTGGCTGCTGATAGGCACACCAAGTCCCATGATTTTATGTAAATGATTTATAGGCTGTATGCTTTCTGGGGGATGTCCTCCTCCTCCTCCTCCCTTTGAACAATGTCTTGCTCTGAATATTTTGTGCGTGAATTATAAATGTGTAAAATGACAAGTGCCTAAACAGCCTCCATTCCTGTACTTGAAGGCATTCAAAGGACACACAATCAGAATGCCACTATACCGTGAACATAGATGTTGATCATTGGTGACCTTCTGATTACTGCACAGTATGTCCTTTTGTTGGTGATGACTTTCATTAACTGTATAGCGGCAGCATGAGCATGACGGAAACTTTTGACTTGAATGAATGGGCTTGCATGGTGCTTTATTGATAGCAATTAAAAGGCAAATTTAGTCTTCAACCTTGGAGGCAGATTGAAGGTTTAGTTCAATTTAAGCTTTCATCAATTTCAGTGACAACACAGCTCCCCGTTCCACGTGGTATTAAAAGGGCTATCAATTGTAGCCACTCTTTTCATTGCTCTGAGTGTGGCACTTAATAATGAACACACCTACACACACCCACACTGTCACAGACGCTGTTGCGCTGGAAGACATTGGATTGTACGACTAAAGAGCAAAAAGGTTCAGCAATCAGACCTGCTGACAACAGCATGTGCTGCATCATTCAGCCGAGGTTGAGTGAGGCTGCTCCATACGTGCAAATGCAGAGCATCCTGAGTTACAGCTAATATTCAAATCAAGAGACAGACTGAATCTAAATATACCAATACAAATATTTAGTAATATAACACTTTCAGAACAAAACAAGGAGATACATTTTGGTGCCAGATAAACAAAAACTGTCCTCTCTCAGCAAAGTGTTACGTTGCTATGACAACACACCTACAGGTCTTATTTATGAAAGTAATTTCATTTGCAAATGACACCAGCACCACCGGAGTAAATCTTGAGAGGCTAGACAACCGCTTCTCCCGTACTTGCGCTTTATGTCCTGTACGTTTTCAAAGTTTAAACAAGTAAGGCATATAAGCTCTTCACCTTCTACCTTGTGGAGTCGTTCAGGTGCTTGTTGGAGCTGGAATCATGTCAGAGAACGCACAGGCGGGCCTGCATGTGGGTGAGAGCTTGCCAGGTAGAGAAAGGGATGGATGTCCGTAGGTGGAGGTTAAATTTCGTGTTTAATGCATGAAGAGTCGGTAAGAGAGCGACAGAAAAAGAGAAAGGGAATAGAAATGAAGGTGAAAGCTGTTCATTGTTGCCAGAAAATCAGCAGGAAGACCATTAGCATACTGGTCCAGCATGACTCCATTTGAGCAAAGGTGAGATGTTTTTTTCTTTCCTGGCCTTTATTCTCTATAGAGACTGTGCTGAAATATAAAAACTGAAACTGAAATAAACATATCCCCCCCCTCCTTGAGCAAGCAACCTTAGGTTAAGGAAAAGCTTACCACACCTTCCCCCTCAATAACGCTGTGAACTGTTCAAAACAACTGGGCAGCAAAGTAACAGAAGGGCACACATTTGAAAGAAAATAGCTCATAAAGAGTTTCAGCAAAGAGGAATATGATTGAACAGATTGGAAGGGCAAATGGGCAAAAGCCCGAGGAAATACATGGATGGGTTGAAGAAATGGACAGCAGGATGCCCCGAGGAAAACAAGGTGAAGGAGGTATAAATCTGACTCAACAGGCAGAAAAACGTCCTCGGGTGTCCATAACACCTCACACACACACACACACACACACGCGCACACACACACACACACACACACACACACACACACACACACACACACACACACAGAGACAGGAGAGGTGACGTTAGACGTACAGTAAGTGTCTACGCTCACAGTGTGTGTCTGTAAAAGTGTATCAAGCTAGAGGGAGATATGTGGGAGGAGTGTTTTATGCAAATAAGACAAGGTGTATTTTATGGGATGGCAGATTAATGAGTCTTAATGGGAGATGTGTGATCAAAGTGGTTAGTGCGTCACTGCTGAGAACGAGGGAATAAGAAACGTGTGCGTCCTTTTATGTCAGTGTTCCTCCACCTGCTGTAAAATTTACAGTCCGTGTTCTCACACCCTTAACTGTGTGGAGGAATATTTTCACGTCTCATATTTATAATATCCGTGGATAAATGTATGCGAGTGTAGTGTTGTTTATCTATTATGCTGATGTGGTATTTGTTCAGTGTAATCTTTTTGAATAAAAATCGTATAGAGGGTCAGGGCAGAATTTGAGTGAGCGCAGACTGGCTAAGGGATTTAATGCGGTCTGTCTACTGATTGTGTTTTAGAAAAGAGAAAGCTGGGTATTCAGATGTGCATTTAACCCCCATAATTCAAATCAGTTACAGTTTTCAAGCCACCCAGTAGGGGGCGCTGCGCGAGTACAGCAGAAAGGGTCTCCGCTGGGGTTAAAGGGGAAAATAAAAAAAGCAGCGGAAAACACGGAAGGAAAACAAGCAGGTCCGGTGTCGTGTCCAAACTAGCTACAGAGAGACGATAAAGTTGTTGTACTACTTAAAAGACGATGTTAAAGTTTTTCAAGACATATACGATGTTTTGGTAATTTGCCATTCACACAAAGGTTACGGAGGACCAGAATTTAATGTTTTGATGATTAATCTTCAGTGAGTGTTTTTTCTTCGCTAACTCAAACTAATTAGAGCTCCTGTTTGTTATCATAACTGAAAACGAAAGAAAAAAGAAAAGAAAAAATCAATACCAGACACCTGTAACGTCTAATTTTTTTCTAGATGTTACATGTGTCTGCGTTTGATTTTTTTTTTTTTTTTTTTTTGCAATTGCAATAAATACTTTGTGCAAGAGATTTATTTGTATGTGAACTTTTAATGCTTCAGAAACATTTGTATTCTGGTATTTGACTTTTCAGATCACTAACATAAGTATCTGTTCTGGTATTGTGAACATTTTAAATTAGCAATCAGAGCGATAAAGGACTATGAAATAACTGAAAGCGGTCTGCATATACAAATGATATTAATTGAAATTCAAACTATGATTTGCAGGTTTTAATTTCTGAGAGAACGACGACTGAGGAATTTCAGAGCGTGTGTGGAGGAGGAGAGGAGCTGCTCCTGGGTTTTGATGTCAGAGTCTCCTCTTGGATTACAGGGAAGATTAAACAGAAATATGGGGGCCCCTAACTGAATTGAAAGTACCCAGGTGTCTGGAAAAAGCAATATTAACTGGACTGAACTAAATATCCTACTTCATAAGACGCAATTAATGTTGAGTAAAGAAAACATAATGAACTCAGAAAGTAACATTACCCAGGTTTTAACGGAAACAGAATGGTAGACAATTTAATTTCCTTTTGTTTGTTTGATGTCAGAATAACTTAAGTTATTTGTTTTATTTTACAGGGTCTATTTCTCTTTTCAAAGTGAAATGTGTGAATGAGTGATTTTGTATTTTGTAAGGTTGTGTTTGCATCTTACTTATCATTCTCCTTACAGGGCCCAGACATAACATCACTGGTGTAAACTATTTAATTGGCTTTCAAGTCATTTCACTATGACAATTAGTTTTGGATAGAGTTGTCTGAAGACAAAATATGACTTCTGGTGAATTTACATAGTTTTAGAGTTTCTAATGGGTTGAAAGCATTGACTGGAACTGTATCCCATTTTGGTAATTTGATGATAATGATAATAGCACAGGAGGTTTGTGGAGTAGCTTGATGCGGGTGCATGAAAGTGGAGCAAGGCACCAAAAATTGAAATCAAAGCAGCAGCATGATTAGTCAAGGTGACAGCTGCCAGATACACATAAACTACACGCATGAAAAGTAGAAATTCTTCTAAAATCAGAACTGTATTTCATCCATAGAGAAACAAAGAACGCATGATTAGTGAAGATAAAAGTGTTAACTCAAAACATCTCATCAAGTTTTTTTAAACAGTAATTTCCTTTACACTTAATGTCTCCACACTTTGCATTGTCAGGGGGATATTTTTATGAATTACAGGGTTAGGAGTTTTATTCGCCATCATTCTTGTACTTAACTCCAAACCTTTTTTGATCCCGTAAACATGAGCATGACCTTCTTTTTCTTCATCTTCTCCTTTTCTTTGAGTTGAGATCATTCAATAAATGGCAGCGAGTCACAGGTGGTGTTCTGCTATCAAAGTCTATTATCACCTGGACTCTCTGCTCAGCTCTTTCTGTCCCCTAACCTGTCTTTGCTTTTTCATTTTTGCATTGTTAGTCCTTTCATAACATTGCAACACAGGCATGTGCTTCCACATTCTCTAATACACAAGCATGCACCTTGCATGGCCTTCATCTTGTTTGAGAATTTGCTGTCATAAGCAATCAAAAACAGCAATGAAGGAAAACTAGACCTATTTTGAGTCTTCATTTGAAGGAATTTCTTTTGTAAGTCTTCATGGATATTTCATAAGCAACGGTGCTATGTGTGTGTGTGTGTGTGTGTGTGTGTGTGTGTGTGTGTGTGTGTGTTGGAAGGATTGAGATCAGCACATGCATGAGTTATAAACCTGTTTGGAGGATACTGAAGGAGATGATTTACTTTTGCTCAAAAACAATTCTTGGGAATATTCAGAAATTGTTCAAACAATCCAAAAGTGTGAATATAAAATGTGACACAAAGCTTTTTAGAATACGATGTGATAAATTATTTTATTCTCACCTTAAGGTATTTTTTGGGCCATTGCGACCGTTAACGAATTCTGCGTTTTACATTCACAGTGCTGTTTGTAAAAACTTTGAAACAACATATCAACCTGCTCGTGCTAACAAAGTCCCCTTAAAGACTAAGGTCTTTATGGCTCATACCATATCATTACTGTTTGACATGTTAATGAGAGAAGGCACAAATTAGTTTTTAAAATGATTGAATCAACACTTCGGTGCTCTGCATCGTCTGCCAAATGGCAAAAGCTTTGGTTTTGTTTTGTGTCTGTAGGGAGCCAGAACTTTTTTCATTTCCCTTCTTTTAATTGGATTATAAAGACGACATTGCTTTGAGTGCAAAGTACAACACTCCTAATATGTTCTCCTTTAATGATTCCTTGCATTGGGTGAAAGAAATACTTCCACTGACAGCTTCCTTCAGATCCGCTGCACCATTTGACATAACGGCTAACAAGCAAATGTTGAACTGTCTGAAATGAGACAGCCTCTGTGACAGCATGCAACATCTTCTTGTGGAATCCGTGTTTTAGTTTCATTTCAGTCAAGAAAAAAAGATGTTCACCAATTCAACTTGCAGGAGTAATGCGTAGATACGTTCTCTGTTTAGGTTGAGACGTATAATTTCAGCTACAAATAATAACACCAATAAAAAAAAATCTAATCTTGGAAAACGAACACTTTAACAAGAGATATTGCTTTAGTGGTGAAATCTCCCGTTCACATTTTTTTTCTTGTGTCTCTGTGGTGTCCAGCTAAGAGATAAACAAACAATAATATAGTATACTGGAAGCTCCATGAAAATTTAAAAATCTTATTTTTTATACAGTAATGTTGTTAAAATGATATTCTGCTCTGTCTATTTCTACTATGAATACGCTAACATAAAAGTCTTATATTTCACAAAAGTATTATTATGTTTTCATGGTCCAAAACTTAATCAATCCATATGCCTGTGTTTAAACATTGACACTATCTGACAGATGGAGCATTAACTGGATCCACTTTATAGAGCTGAAGCAATTACACTAATAGTTTAGCTGATTATTCAACTGACAGAAAATTGGAAACAATTCTGAGTCTGTATTTTTTATGTAAATAATAATATTTCGTAAATAATAATATTTCATAATATTTTTACTCCTGTTTTGTAATGAATATTTTTGATTGTTGATCAGACACAACAAGCAGTCTGAATATGGCACCTTGCGCTCTGGAAAATAATGATGCACATTATTTACAACATAAATTGCAGATTACTCAATAATTAACAAACCAACTAGGTGCAAAGCAGTAACAATAAAAATTGGAAAAATATTAACTGAATTTAATATAAACTTTATACCAGTTAGAAAGCTCACGAAAAACAAAAAACGTGCAGTGACAACAGAGCACAATCACTGTAAGTTACCATGAAGCAGCCACCACACATACACAAAACAAACTGTCATGCATATAAATATTGAGTAGACATTTCTCCATTCCTTCCCCACCAAAGACACTTCAGGCAGATAAGCACAGCAGCGGCTGAGATACGATCTTAGAGTTTATGGGTTCCATTTAGGGCAACAGTCCTCATCTCCTCCAGCCATATTTCCTTGGTCCTCTGGAAAGCACAATGCATGGATAGACTGCGTTTGAGTGACATTTCTAGGCCATTAACACCCTTTGCCAGCAATGAATTGTGGAGAAGTCAATCTAGTAACGTGACATTTAAGCCTTCCATTTAATGCAAGCCCCTGCAGCTCTGTACTCGTGTGAAACAAGCTCGTACGAAACCACTGAACATGAAGCAGCGTTTGATACGTTTTTGTTCGCGGAACTGCTCCTGATCTTGTCGGGTCCTTTGATTCTTTACATTGTAAAGCCTTCCTTTACATTTTTTGCAGCCAAGAGCCACTTCCTCATTACTCTAATGAGAAGAAGGATATGTGTTACGTAAAATCATATCAGTCAGAAGCTCAATTTGATATGTCACATTTGATTCAGAGTCTCAGAAGTGAATTTCATTAAAGCGTATCTTTCAGGTCCATTTCTCCTGCCAGGTAGAAAAAAAAAGTCATGCTGAGGACCTTTCTATAAAACTACACCAGCTCAGGAAGGAGCTGTGTTCATTATTTTACTCTTATCTGTTCTGATATGCTGTTAATTCAGCCATTTATACTATAAAAATTTGACAAAGTCTTGAAGTGATTTAGGCAGAATACTAATCAACTGTGTGAATGTTCTTTTAGGTCTCATGTGTCCTGGAAGAAATAATTAAAGGCACCGGTCTGATGATGACCAGGATGGAGGCAGAGACCGCCAGCGTTGACCGATACTTTCTCGTCTTCAAGGCAAGACCTTTGGTTTTTTTTTCATTTCTGATGCATAATTAGTTCATAAAACTAGACATGTCTCAGAGCAAAACATCAGTAGCGTAAAGTACCCACAGTACATTCTAGTTCTAGCAGTGCTCACTACCAAGTAAATCATGTTTTACATAATCAATGATTGTTAGACAGAAGAAAATTGACTTAAAGCTCAAACTATAGTTTTGCTGTGACAGGGTGATGTAAATTACATTAATTGCCATGTTCAGTATAGATCTGTGCAGACGGTTTGTGTGCAGCTTAAATTGTAAGACAGTACAGGTCACACACACACACGCACACACGCACACACACACACACACACACACACACACACACACACACACACACACACGCACACGCACGCACACACACACACACACACACACACACACACAACAAACATGTCTGAGCACATCTATGTAAGAGGACACGTGATGAAGTGTACAGTAAGATTTGTGTGCGTGTCCACATTGGGATGTATATTCTGTTGGTTCTAATTAGGGATGGGCATTTCAAGCAAAAAATACTCTTCGAAAATTGCTCTGAGCTGATGAGAATCATGTTTGTAGTCTCATCTTTGAGATGAGGCTCGTTGTTCACGCCGCAAGTCCAAAATCAAACTGACTTTGTCTGGCCATTGATTACTGAACAGTGCATTAACCATCTGCTCGGTGCTTCGCTCTAATGACTGCGCATGGCTGTGGCAGACAGATAATCTGCTAGCTTTACTGCACCTCATCTTCATTATGTTGTGAAGGAGTTCCACTCACAACTTTCTGACAGCTGTAGTCGTCTTTGCATGTTTCTCCTGTTCGCACCATCGCATCTAATCTCACAGCGGCACACAATTTTACCTGCGAAGCTCCTGCAGAGCAGCAATGTTTTCTTCCTTTCCTTTTGTTTTTTAATTGCTGCTGGCAGACAGCTTCTAGGTGCATTACTGCAACCTTCTAACAGGAGTAACGCATTACAACCACGCGCTTATAAAAACGGGGAAATTAGGAAGAATAGTCGCATATACTAATTCGTTTCTGATTGATTGATGATTTTTTAAAAATATTTTGTGAACTAATCGAATATTCTAAAATAATTTCCCATTCTTAGTTCTAATCAACTAAGCTTTTACAAGTTTGTAGACTATTTATGTAGCATTTTTCACTCAAAATAGAACTTGAACTTTACTAATTTAAAGCTGAGCTTGCAACCTGCCACACAGACACACACTTACTGTACAACGATCAATTATACACAAGGAATCAAGGTAATAAAATGTAGGGTTCATTTATTCTGAAGATTTTTTTGCTGTCATGCCAGTACAGCGCACTGAAAGAAAGAGGGGGAAATACTGGAACAGATGGGGTTTCCCTCTGTAGTCTGGCTGCAGACCTGTTTGAATAGCCCTGGGTTCAAAACCTCGTTTGTCATGTGGACAGCTCTGCCTGTGGCTCTAAAACTTTGTGCACGAGTGTGTGTGGAGGGACAGCTCTGAAGAGAGATCATTTGCATATCCCAGAACCCAGTGGCATTCTCCAATGCTCTCTCAATCAGAAGTTTTTTGGATTTTGTTTGAATAATGCAGGTTATGAAAGATGAGATTCATTCACGGCCAAAAATAGCAACAGCAGAATGAATCCCCTCAGGTGTGACTGCGCATGTGTGTACATGTGTGTGTGTGTGTGTGCGCTTGGTTGGTGATGCTGTTTGTGAAAACCCATTACGGCTGATGGGCCAGAGCGATAGCCTGCTCACAGCTCTTATGGCTGACGTGTGTGTGTGTGTGTGTGTGTGTGTGTGTGTGTGTGTGTGTGTGTGTGTGTGTGTGTGTGTGTGTGTATGTGTGTGTGTGTGTGTGTGTGTATGTGTGTGTGTGTGTGTGTGTGTGTGTGTGTGTGTGTACATTATGCATGGATCACAATCTACAGTGATAGCCTTGGGTAATTAGAAAAATGCTATCGCACTATTTACCTACAAGATGCAATTTGTCAATGATTTTCCAGTGATCAAAGCACACATCTCTTTGCATATAAATGCACAACTTTAACATTAATAGGCCTGAATGTTTTCTGTCTCGCTCTATACAATGTTTGTGTGTACTCGGTGAGGTGTTTGTGCGTTCTATTATTATCTTCTACCAAGGGCTCCCTCTTTATCGTATGGTTTCCCAATCTCAGTGGGCCAATCTGTGTGTTTATTTGTGCAGACGTGTGCGTGTCTGTTCTAGTGTGTGATATTCATCCAGTGCACTAACAACTTACTAAGAGTCCAGTGTCAACAAAGACTATCTTGGGACCAGTCAGTAAACCAATGAAAGATGCACCTGGGTGTTTTTTACCCCAGTCACAGCAAGGAGGCTTGATATATTTGACTTGAATGACACAACTGTGTGCATGTCAGTGTGTGTGTGTGTGTGTGTGTGTGTGTGTGTGTGTGTGTGTGTGTGTGTGTGTGTGTGTGTGTGTGTGTGTGTGTGTGTGAGCGTCTCAGATAAGCAACCTCCAAAGAAATAGATTTTATATTCTCTGTTGCTTACCTGCCCTTGCCCCCTCTGTTTGGGGATGGATGGTTCTTCATACTCCCGTCAGCATGTGTGTGTCTTCTCCTGTGAAAGTGAGTGTGTGTATGTACAGCATGTGGTCTCTGTGTGTGTGTGTGTGTGTGTGTGTGTGTGTGTGTGTGTGTGTGTGTGTGTGTGTGTGTGTGTGTGTATGTGTGTGTATGGATGTGAGGGTGGTGTACAGCAAGCCAGAGAACAAGACAAGGTGGAAAAGAAAAGCTGATATCATCAAATACTTTATGCGAATTTCACATTTTCTCTCCTCTTTTCTGCCTGTCTGGTTGTATTTTAGGCTCCCACTTTCTGTATTTGTGGTTATTATTGTAGTTCAGAATAACAGCATGAACACATGCAAAATGTAAAGCCTTTTAACACAACTCCTCCAATTTATGTTGTTCATATTTAATGGTTTGGGGTTGCGTTTTGATTGTTAGTTCCACCTTGGATACAGTTCAAAATTATCTGCTTTCATGCTAATGAATCTTAAATGGGATTTTATGTTTTTTGAATCTTCTTGCTTGTTTTATAGCAAAGAGCAATGAACCAAATGCAGTTTTTGGCCAACATTGATTAACTTTTTCATCAGAAGAAATTGCAGATTTTGCTGGCAGTAGATTCTATTAGCAGTAGCCATTTACTGTTAAGAGACTACTGCAGCAATAATATCTTGCAGATAAAGTTAATGGCATCAAATGAGGTATTTTTTATTTCAAACTCTGGAAATTGCAGAGAAACAAAAAACATTATCCAACCATCAAAATTAGTCAGAATACAGTTCAGTTTTCATGGAGATCATGTTACTATTTCAAGCTTATCGAGTAATTCAGAATGGGCAGCTTGGGAAAAATGAGGTCCCCAGAATCTTTGTTATTTTAATATGTCAAATACAGTCAAGTCAAACATGTTTTTAGAAGTTTATTAAAAATCCCAAACGGAAATTTATCATATACAAAAGCATTTAGACCCTTTGCGCTCCAAATTGTGGTAAGGTTAATTTTGTTTGCATTAATTATCTTTGATATACGTGCAGAGCATGATCGGAGTCCACCTGTGCATTCACTAGAATTCACTTGCATATCTGGACAAAAACCATGAAGCCAAGGGAACTCTCTGAAGACCTTCATGATAAAACTGTGGCAAAGCATAGATCAGGTCAAGGTGTAAAACTATTTCTAAAGCTCTGAGTGTTCCAAGGAACGCAGTGGCCTCAATAAAGTGAAATGAAAGAAGTTTGAAACTGCCAGGAGTCTTAGAGTTGACTGTCCTGCCAAACTGAGAGACTAAGCAAGAATGAATCCAACAGTCACTGTAACAGAGTCTTTCTGCAAAGACGGGGAAAGCCTGCCAAGAGGATAACATTCCCAGCAGCATGTTGTCAAACGAAGGGTGGTAGGGCATCTAGATGGAAGCCGCTATAAGTGAAAAGCACATGACAGCCCACTTGGAGTTTGTCAGACTCCATTTAAAGGGCTCTGAGAACACGAGGAAAAAGATTCTTTGATCTAATTTGACAAAAGCTTATCTATTAAGGCTGAACCCCGAGCACTATTGTTGTTGTAACATCATCTCGGGTGGTGGTAGTATCACGCTATAGGGCTGCTTCTCAGCAGCAGAGATGGGGAGACCGGTCAAAGTTTCGGGCAGGATTAGTGCAGCTGAATACAGAGAGGTCCTTGAAGGAAATCTGCTCCAGAGTGCAGACATGACAGTTCACCTTTTAGCACAACAGCGGCCCAAAGCATTTAACCAAAAAAAACATTGAGGTGGCCTTAAGACATCTCTGACCATCTTTCAGTGGCTCAGCCAAAGCCCAGACATACACCCCACAGATCATCTGAGGCCTAAAGATGGCACGTGTAATTAATGAGACCTCCAGCCAAGCTTTATTTTTTGATTATCATAACATCCAGTGTTTCTTCCCTCCATCATCAACAATCTGCTGCCTTGACAAATTACTGGCAGTTGAAAGAACATCGAGGTTTTGCCTGCTTCCCATCATCTTAGCACCAGCAACAATACTACATACTAAACATTGTGATCTCTGTCATTGTTTGTCAGGCACTTGTTATTTCTCCAAGTTTTCTTCCGCTCATTATATTCTACAGTTTCCGTCTCTCCCTATTGATGTTCTACCCTCCTCCTCCTCCTCTTCCTGCTCAACGCCGTCTTGGGTCTGAGGTTCAGTATTTGGCATTTCACTCCTGCTGAGAGATTAATTAGCCATCTACCTCTGAGACTGGTAGAGGTGCCTCATGACATCCTTCAGTTTTCCCTGTCATCTCTTTCTCTCTCACACTGTTTTCATTTCGTCATTTCGTTTTTTTGTTTTTTTTTTGTACTTTGTTTCATTTTCATCCTTCCACTCTGGAGCTCATTGCTCTGTCTGGTTTTCTCATGAGATTCTGTCGTGATGACGACAGACTCAAGTCCCACATTTCAGCCAAAATCTGATTGGTTCTATCTTTGCATTTAGAGTGGAAACTAAATTTGATAGCTGTCTACTTGATGCACTTGAGGCAGGTTTTGATATTGAACAGTTTATTTGAATTCAAACCATGAGCTTGCCTGCAAGGCTTACATGTGTATGTACAAAGGATGTAAAGCAGATAGGTCACAAGAGACAAAAGCTTAAGCCAGAGGACAAGAGCAAGAAGGATCAAGAAGATTTGCGGTGTTATTTGACACATTAAAAAATGTTTGAGCTCAGATTTCTGCCATATTACCAAAGCAGAAGGACAAACCTTAAAAACCTTAAAAATTAGAGCCCCACATCTCTCCTTAAATGGAATAGAGCTGTCAGATCTCAGCTTGAAAGCACTTAATACACAAAAATACAGCTTTTCATAATTGTGTTCTGTTGGAAAAATTAGGCTGCAGCAGCTCCTTGCTCTTTCTCCATAACTAACAGCACTCTATTTTAAACTTTCATGTGCTTCCAAAGTGAGTCCAAAGCACAGTAAATGCTGTGGGAAGAGGTCTTGTCAGGCTATGTTAAATAAGAGCTGCGGTAAGAGAGAAGTAAGCAACACAGTCCGTCAGTTCAGCTGATGAGTTGCATATTTTACGCTGTATTTAGTTAACATCTCTTATAGATGTATTTTGAATGTGTTTCAGGCTCACAGGATAACCATTTAAACTCTGCACAAGTTCAGGAATTTACACACAAAACCACAGGGTCCAACCTGTTAGTAGAAACCCATTGAAGGGAGAGAAAAACTGCATAATAGGTTGTTCCACAGTTTATTATACAGCGGTCCTTTGTTGTGTTGCCACCTGTTTTTTGTTTTGCTGTGGGTAAAAATAAACTAAAAACCTGCAGCATGGGGAAAAACATTATGTGCTTATGTGTTTTTCAGAGCTTCACAGTCATTCACTTTGCATGAACGGCATGAAAAAGGTTGAAATATTGATGTTCCTACATTTACTGTGGCAACTAGGTTTCTATTTTCACATACCTGTATTACAGTCTGCAGGTGCAACACCTCGCCAGTCAAGTTCTCTCCTAACATACAACCCATAGTTTAAAGAAAGAAACATCAAATCTTCTGTGATGTCATTTCTCATACCACAAATTAGCCAGTCAGATGTTCTGAAGGACAGCTGTTCCGAAGAAGAAATATCTTTTGTCATCCGTTGTACTGCACCTTTATGAAAAGGCTTATTCAACTTATGTGTGATTTATCATCAAAATATGTGCAATGGAATGTAAACTGCAGTGAAAAATACCCAACATTCATTCTCAAATTTATTTTGTTTTGTTTAGTGCCAGTGAGAACCAACTTTTTATATTAGTTTTATATCTTAGATAAAGGTGTTCACATTACACTGACAGTGTTGAATTCACCACTTCCTCCAGAATTTTCTCATTAAAATTTTGGAGCTTTCTCTTTATAGGCAGCTTTTTAATGTGACAAAAACATTGGCAACATCAAATGCATCAGGAACACTCAGGAAGTGGTGAGTTTCAACTGTAACATCAGTCAGAAATATAACATGAAGCGGCAGAATTAATTACAGTATGAAAACATTATCTCTGAAAAAATAAATTCTGCTGTGTGGAGTTATATTATAATCAAATGCATCATTGAAACTGTTTAAGGCTACAGGTAATTCTAGATTTACCTCCAAAGTGGGGAAATACTATACAGCGGATGTGCTATAAACTGGGTTTAGTTAGATTATACAGTGCTTCCTGAAGGACTGTTTATACTTTTGATAATATGTTTTTGGTTTCGGAATGGCTAAACAAAATGGGCACCACCCTGCACACTTATGCTAATTAACACTTGTACAAAAGGATAAATAGGGATAGGGCAATCACATTTTGGGGGCGGGCCTTAGCAAACTACATGACCAAGATTCACTGACTTCTGGCTTTAATTTTACCATGACTCAGAAATCTGCACTGGTAAAGCACAGAGGCTTTTCCCAGGAAGACACCATATGGTGCTTCACTGGTTGTATAATCCAATGATTGCTCCCCATGGTGCAAGTAATCTAAATCAGAGTGTGTCTATTAGTGTATGTGATGGAGTACAGCCACATGGTATATGGCTGTTTACCGTACACATCGGCGGTACAGTAAAAACTCTGGACTATTCATTTATCTATTTGTTCTTGTGCTCTTGCTATCTGCTCTGATCTAAAGAAACGTAAAGAAATGCATGCCTTTGGTTAGTATGGCGTTGTGCATCATTTGTGTTTCACCATATGTTAATTTTCTTTTATGATACATATGCACATTTTGGTTGCCACTATTGTGCATAAAAGTTTCCAAACTCCTGTGTGTGTGTGTGTGTGTGTTTGTGTGTGTATATATATGGATGTTCACCCTGATAAATTTAAATGATAACCCTAATCAAGCTGATCCCATTAGTGCAGAATTCAATAAGTGTAGCTAAGCCCCAGTGTGATTGCAGGGATTTCAGCCTTGGCAACAATAATTAGAGATGATTAGTGTGTAGTCACACAGATGACATCCTCTCATCCCTTACTTCGAGTCAGGAGAACACGGCCCGCTTCCTTTGTTGAATCCTCTAGCACAGAAAGATAAAGCTTCATTGAAATTACTTTCATGTCCACTTTTCTCTCCCCTAAGATCATTGGCAGGAAATGTGTTTGCTGCTTCTTTTTGTTTTTGTGCCATTTTTGACGGGACAAAACATCTTTTATTTCATCTGTCCATTGAGCCCGTTTCTGTTCTTCACACAACTTTGTCCTACTCTTCCTCTCGTCCCTCCTTATATCCTCATATGAAGAGCCTTTCTTTTCTGTTTAGTTCATAGAATATATGATAAAGAGTGTACGAACATTTCCTGTTGCCTTCTTCTTTTCTGATTTTAAAAAGAAAGAATCCAAACAATACAAAAGGTCATAACTCAGTAACAGGTATGATGAACTGTATATTGGGTGGTAGTATATAGGATGGCTTTTAGTGAGAAGATTGAAATTGATTGTTAATGGATAAGGTCCTCATTCTGTGTCTGTGTTGTGGTTATTGAACCGGTGTATTTGTGTCCCAGTGGCAGAAGCTCTGATCTCCTTTCATGTAAAATCTTGTGTTATATCTTTTTTATTTAGAATTTCTAGTCTTCACTCTGTTGGTATATGTTATATGAACAGTTTGTAGACATGGACATTATGCGCAATGAAAATGCTATTAAAAAGCAAAACAACCGCTACGCCAAGAGATCCTTGTTAGCAATCAATACTAACCTGTACTAGAGCCTGTACACACTTGCTTAGGGCACAAGTGGACAGACAGAAAGTGCTGAAATAACAAGTGGGAATCAGAGTAAAAATAAAGTACTGTATTGATCCAAATATAATACTTTTCTGGAAATTAAGGGATTGTCTGATGTTCGAGTTTTTGACAGTTATGTGCTCATAACATCAGAAGTATTTTTTTTTAATGTTTTCTGTCTTCTACAGAAAGAGGCTGGTTCTCCTCAAGTCCATTTATAGTATGTCTTTCAGAGTTATGCACAGCACTTAAATGTTTTGTTAGCTGAGAAGCTTATGTCATGTGTTTTGCTGCCCCATAAGACAAAAAATAAATCATCGGTGAAGGCGAGTACATAGTGTCTTTCAATAGCTTAATAAAGCAGGGAGGAAATCTGTCAACCAGCCAATATTTACATCTGACCTCAAAAAGACTGTATGAAAAAAAAGATAACTGTAAAAAAAACAAAAAACCTTAGGTTTTCTGTAGTCCATGTTTCCCATATACAGCAAAATATTCCTCTTGTGCTGTGCTTCAAAGAATTCTGATGAATTTGTGCCTTCTTTGCCGGGAAAAAAAGGCTGGAGAAAGTATACGAGTGTGCATTATCCAAAGGCCAGTGAACACATTTAGTGAGTAAATGCCATGTGTAAATGGTCGCTGTACCACTGTCATGCCATTTTAGCTCTAAGAGGGGGGAGAGGAAATGGGCCTTTATTTCCCTTTAAGCCATCGTGAGCTGGCAGATTAGTCAGGACCGACAACTTTGCAGGCATGCCCTGTTGTTTGCCAGACTGCCCAGAGGAATGAGAGGTATTGGCCCTAATAGCTCAAATGGATGTGCAGTTATAGACCTGCGCACGTTTACCTGTATTTGGATGCCTGGTTGCAAACACTGCCAGAGACAATTAAGATTTCTTTCAGTCTGTTAAAGAAATAATGTTTTGATGCAGACTTACTGTAAATCTGTAATATGACATGTAGATGTAGTAATACTGACTGCAGAGGTAGCTACTGTCATGTGAGATAATCTTATTAAGGTAAAGTTGCCACTGTGTCAGACACACAGTATGTAATCCTAGAATTAACACCTCTGGTTGTATTTCTCCGCCAACAGTCAAATCGAAGTTTACATCTGTATCTGTCCAGACTCATACATATATGTAGTGAAGACTGTGTTTGATTGAATAAAAGGTATTAAATATTGTTGACACAAAGTTGTAGCCTTAACAGTAAACAATGCTGCAAAACAACAGTGCATAAAATCTCCGCAGTCACCACAGTTTCCGTACGACAACCCAAAAATACAAAGCCTTCAGCTGTCACCGGCCAAAAAGACGTAAAAAGAGCTGTAGCGAGAACGAGTCCTTTCACCCTTTCAACGCTGATGTAGATGGTGACAGCACTGCAGCCCTTTAAGAAATGTTGATCTGGTTGTTGGGGCATTTGCTCTCGTACAAAGCAGGATATGACAACAGTGTCCTGGTGAGACACAAAAGAGTTAATCTGACTGAATGTGGAAGATGGCACACATAATTCCTTCCAGTTGGTCCAAGACCACTTTTTTTTTTATCCTTACAATTCCCCAACTTAAAAAAGGATTTTGGAGAAACAAAATGAGACAAGAGAGGCTCCAGCTAAAACAAACCACAGCCATTCCTCTCGCTATTTCACAGGCCAGTGACCAGCCACCACTTTCATCTGTGAAAGCAGCTGCTCTCTCTTCTCTATTCCCTCATTCTGCTCTTCCCCATCCATGACCCCACTCTCTCTATGTATAATAGTTTCCTCTCCTCCACACGATGTGTAGATTTCCTCTTCTACAGCTCATTTATCAAGAGGAGGGAGATGCCTTCCACTTCGAAGGTCTCCCAGGAGAAGTGAGGGGTGAGAAGGAGAAAGAGCAGAACTGTTGATGGTTAACAGATGGTGGACTTCCACTTCAGGGTGGCTGCGGAGACTGATGAGGACTTTGTGTAACTTCTTTTGGGTGGAGCGTCTCAAAGCTTTCTGAAAAGTCAAACTCAGAAACACTTAATGCAAGATTAATGCAAACATTTCTGTGGGTTTATTCAGAAAAAGGTCTGACTAGAACACAAGTTGTGTCAGGCAAGCTGATTGGTTAATGGTTGGTTTCTTTTGCGTGTCATTTAGTGTAGTGTGCAGGTGGTTTATTGCTACTGCTGCTGAAAATGGGGTTGCTGAGAGCAGCAAGACAGAACAATGATGTCAATTTGTAGTCCATAAAACTAAAACCAAGAGCGGAAAGAGGCTAGTTTTGTAAAGCTGCTGAGTTGCTAATGCGCTATTGGTTTGAGTGAGTCAATTGTTAGAAAGTCTTGGTGAAATTTAGAGGACATAAATACAGTACGTTGTGGAAACATCTATACTTTCTGATGTTTCTTTTTCTTTTTTTTTTGGTCCATTATGGCCTGAAATATTTTTCTGCCACCTTTTGTACAGTGGGGCATTTTCACAAAACTGAAACCAACAGGAGTGGAAAAAATAATCATGTTTATTTCAAATTGAGCTAACCTGTGTGCATTTCATCTCTCTTCTCTATTCCGTTTAGCTTTTCTTACATGAAATATGTCAGCAAGTCACACCTGCCTCTTTTGTGTTCTCTCCATTTCTTTTGTCTGTCATTCATTCATAACCTCAAGTTCTGCCTCTTCACGCCTCTTGCTGCACTCCTTTCCTTTCAACTCTCACTTTCCAATTTCTCTCTGCACCCTCCTGCTCCCTGCATTGCATCCCCATTCTCTTTTATTTTCTCATTCCTATTCTCCCCCGACTGTTTGCTGTCTACCAGCTTCAGACCCTGGGTCAGCGCCAAAGGGAATACCGTCCAGCTTTAGATGAAACTAACTTAATTAGAAGGTCTAGCCTTGCCTTTCCATATTTGCAGCTCTGCACCATTTGTATTGTTCTTTAGCTATTATTCTTTCTTGTTTATTTTTTGTGGTCCTACTCTGGGAGATAGTCCTCTTTCAGAAGTTTATTGTGAAATATAGACATTTACCCCGACAGGAATTTGGAGTTTTCCCAAACAATAACTAAAGCTATTTGAATTCAGGGACTTAAAGTTAAACTTGTGTCCACTGGGTTTTTGATTTAAAACTTGTGGCTCTAGCAATCTGGGAGAAATGGTGCAGTCAACAATCACTCTATTTGAAAGTCACATCTTATCCTGGTAACTGCCTGGCCACCTGAACATATCCTAAATATGTTTTTCTCCCCCCATTATTTTCCAATCATTCCTGTCATTTTTCCTGAAATATTTTCAGATAGCAGCAAGAATACGTATGAGGCAGCTGAATCATTGCAGCAAGGGGAATAAATATAAATAGCACCAAAAGCACCACTGCTGCATCATTAGCTCAGCTATGATTAAACATTACTCCTACCCCTCATTGTTTACATTCTAATAGATGTATACCTCCCTTGAACTTCAATTACATAAATTATATTTGCAAAGCCCCTATTAGCCAGACAAGAGAAACTTACAGGTTTTTACTGTGCTTAGAAAGAGTTCGCATGAAACGTTTGTGGAATTCTTGACTAACAGTTGCATAGAGGTGAGGCAGTGGGGAGGATTTGAACTTTAAGCACTCTTGATGATGGTAGAGGTTCATCCGAGTTCTTCCAGTGGACATTCAGAATTGGTATAAACAAACCCTTTAGAGGGTGCCTTTAGACTCTCTACTGCCTTTTGAGATGGATCGATGACACTCACTCCAGCCTGTGTGCTTTAAAGAAGTGAAACTGAAAAAGATCTTTGGCAAAAAGTCAAAAGAAAAAAAATCTAAAACATTAAAGGTGAAAGGTCATGTTTTTCTTGACCTCAGTGCCTGAAAAGTGGATTCTGTGTTTGAGAAGAAAAGCATTGCATATGATAGAACCTAACTGACAGCAAATTGGAAATAATTGAACTAAGAGAGTGGTACCTTTATAAAGTTTCAAGACTGCTCCTGTTACACATGAGCGGATCACATCACCGAGGCATGCATGGAGCAGGTTGAAGCCATAACCTTTGTGAGTAAGTATTCCAAGTTAAGTTGCTGGATCAACATCAGCACCTGACTTACACACGTTTTTGTGATACATGCACATTTGCAATTTCACCATGGTCTATGAGCAGATAGCGCCCAACAAATTTGGTGTCAAACTCAGGTAATCGACAACAGAGACCCTTAAAATGCCTCTGAAAATCTACGGCAATGAGCTGGGTGTGTTGTGAGTGAACTTTATGTTTCAAGAGGGGCAGAACATCACTGTTGAAGACCGAAGAAGGCCCATCAGGTCAGAAGTGCAACCAGGGGGGGGTTTCAAGGATATTCGTGAGGTTGTGCACTGTGAATTCGCTGAACTGTCACGAGATGGCACCTGGGTTCTCCAGCATGATTATGTGCCTGCTCAGTGCACGTTGAAAATATACAAAGTCTTAACACAATTGTCGCCCCACAACACCTGCATTTGCCAGATTTGACTCCCTGAGACTTCTTTCTGTTGCCCAAACGTTTGACAAGTTGCAGGTTCATGGTGACATGACAAATGCACACATGCCAGTGAGCACAAAAACTCATGTAACTCAGGTGCTGATCTTGATCAGATGAAATAACTTCGTACAGATGAGGGTTACAGCTTTCTCCTGCTCCGTTTGCATCACAGTGCTGTGCTCCATTCATGTGCAACAGGAACCATATTATAACTTTTTGATCCCTCTTCGTAGTTACAGATACATTAATTCTAGAAATGTATACACAAATACATACAAGACAACTGTAATCCTAAAGACATTTTTCAGATGAATATGAAAACAAAGATTATTCAAATATTTTAATTTATTGCAAGAATAATATGCCAACTGCAAATAAAAGGATTTAAAAAATTAATTTCAAAGTAATGTCACTTTTAAGCACTATTAGGATATTTAATCCCCTAAAACATCGTCCAGAATGACTGAACTCCAACAAAAGCAAATTAAGGTCGTGTTCTTGAGTCCAATGCTTAATCTTTTCGAGGTTGAGCGCTATCCTTATAATTTAATCTTGTATCTGTGAATCCAGCACATACTGTTTGATACATATCTCTCTGTTGTGGTAATGGCTCTGTTCCATTGCTGGGTGTTGTTTGACCTTCAGTGTCACCTCAGGCAGGAAAGTAGCTGTGCTGTGCCTTCAGGCACACAGGGAGGTTTAACCCACACAGCTTCACGACTGATTTCACGCTAGATTAGAGAATTTCATCCATTGCATCCTTTCCTCCTCTTATCCCTCTCTGCTCTGTGGAGGTGGAGGGTAAGAAACTCCAACCACCCTGGGATTAGAAAGTTTGGCTTTATAATGTAACGCGTAATGTGTTTGCCTGTCCTGCACGTCTTTGACAATAAAGTGTGTGTTAGTTAAATACCGTACTGTATATACTGTATGTGTCTGAATGTGTAAGTGCGCAGGTGTGCCCTAGCAAATCTAATCCTCTGGAGAAAACTCTCGGAAGGTCTGATTTATTTGTGGAGAAGATTCATCTTGTGGATGGCATATCTTCCTCTCTGCCTGGGGCGCTGTGCACACTGTGGATGTGTTGGCCCTGTGATGCAAAGGCAGTGAGTATGCATGTTCCTGCATATATGTGTAAGCAGTGAAAGCCCTGCCTCGCTATAATTGTGTGTATATTGATTCAGTGCAGCTGAACCTGGCTCTTCACCTTTTAACGTGGGTGAGTTTGAACCTGACTCGTCAATAAATATTTAATACAAATAGAGACAGCAAGGTGTAATCTAGCAAATACATAAACAGGCACTTAAAACCCTCAAGATCCTCTGAGTATTAAGAAGTCATTCTGAGGGGAAAGTTTCCTCTCTAATTTGCAGTCGATTAAGATTGTCTGATGCGATTGTGTGTGGGAATGCCCATGTGTACGTGTCACTTTGAGTGCTGTTGCTTGTTTGCGTGGGGGCTCTTTTCTGACATGTTTCTTGTGCTGTCAAAGCACATTGTGTGTGAGTGATTACCTGTCATCTCAAGCCTTGAGCTCTGCTCACTCCCCGATCACACCACTACTGTTGCTTCCCAATTCTGTCTTCCTCACCCCTGCCAGGAGCCGATCTCCTTTCGTCTTTTCTCTCGCTCTCTTAATTTCGTTTTCTCCTTTTTCTTTTCAGTGGATCTATACTGCCAGAAAGGTTATATCAGGATCTCGAGGTTGGTGCTTTCTTTGATCTGTTTATTGTATCTGTCCTAAGGGAATTCACCCACGAACCAACCAGTGTACATCTTCATGAAACTCCTGCCAGGCCTGGCTGCAGCTTCCATTTGTAAGACATGTAACAACCAAGTCCAGAGGTTGTGCTGATGATGACAGGCCCACTGGCAGTCTCTCTCCATGTGAGCTTTACATATTATCACTTGGGAAAATAGCCTGGTGCTGTGCACAGTGTGGGATGAAGGTACTCTGCCCATTGCTTTTTAAATTGTTCAGCTTTATTTTCAAGAAGTTTCTTTTCCTTGATTTCTTCTTCTTTTTTTTTTACACTCTACTCATGGGCTGATGACGTGGGGTAGATGTATTTAGTACTGTGCTCAGAATTTGGTTCATATTTCCAGATATTATTTGAATAAAGTGAGATTTTTCATTGGATTTTTTTTTGTACCTCCCTCTAGCTATCTTCGGCTTGGACATTACTGTGCAAGGGCCCCGTTGCTTTTGCATTGTGAGAACAAATGGCCTTAGCTTTGCTTCTCAAATCCGACATAAATATCTGGACCTAATGGGAGGCAGTGCGGGGGCATTGGCGTATTGATTGTGAGGGCTGCCCCTTGCCACAACAGTGCTCCTACAAATCCCTGCCTAATGGCTGCTTTGACTAATAACAAGTCCAAATCTCATTACTGTGGTTTTCAGAGTGTGTGTCTGCATGTGCTTTCTAAATTACTGTATCATTAGTCTGAAATTAGTCAAAACTGATATTTTCATGTATGTTTGGCAAGAGGTAACACGAACAGTAAAACTGTCATTATGTCAGTATGCATGCCTGGGACTGTATGTGTGTATATGTGGTTCTGTGTGTTTGTTAGTTATTTTGAATGTTAATGGTGTCAACTGCGACAGGGCGTTTGCCAGGTTAACAACAGAGCAGGTGGGAAGACAGATGTCTTAAACCACTGACTGTGTGTCTGATTTTGGGACTGACCTCCTCTGATGCTCTGCGACATCTCCTTATTGTCTGCTGGGTGAAAACTGTCACCATCTGTGTTAGAAAGTCTCAGATCAGTGATGCTCAAAATACAAAGTTATGGCATGAGTTAAGGAACATGCTGGTGCTTCATCAAGTATCTTTCCATGGCTAATTTCATGCAACTACTCCACCAGGTTTACAGGTAGACAATAAAGCAAATCAATCTAAAAGCAAAGTAATGCCAATGTTCAAATTGTGGCAGTTTTTACTTTCTTTGCCTGTAGGTGGCGCCATTGCCTGTTTGTATGCCTCCATGACAGCAAAAACCATAACGTGAGTCAATATGTTTTCAGGTTGTCTGTTCGTCCCGTTCTTGTGAACACATTATCTCAAGAACACCTTCAGTGCGTTTAAACATTTTTTTTGGGCGTAAATGTTCACTTGGTCCCAAGGACAAACCGATTAGATTTAGAGGTCAAAGGTCAAGGTCACTCTTACCTCATGTCTGTCCCATGCTCATGACCACAATATCTCAGGATTGCCTTAAGTTCATTTCTTCAAATTTGGCACAGATGTTCACTTAACCTGAACAATGAACTGATTAGGTTTTGGTTGCCAAAGGTCAAAGGTCAAGGTCATAGTGTTCTCATGTCCATTCAGTCAATCTGTACCATTCTTATGAACATATTATCTTGGGATTACATTGAGGGAATTTCATCAAATTTTGCACATTGTGGACTTAAAGGATAAACTTACCTCACGTCCGTCACAATAGTGGGACACGATGCCATAACTCAGAAACAAAAATGGAGATTTGTGACAATATTTTGCCCTTTGTCCGATACTGATGAATACAGAACACCTCCTCTTAGTGGAGAATCTATCACAATAGTGGGACACGATGCCATAACTCAGAAACAAAAATGGAGATTTGTGACAATATTTTGCCCTTCGTCCGATACTGATGAAGACAGAACACCTCCTCTTAGTGGAGAATCTACAGCCTGATAAATATGAATTCGCGAGTTTCGAGACAAATACTCAGTAATTGGCCAGAGTCTTTAATTTAATTGATAGCACTGTTCAGGGGGGCTGTTTTCTCTGCCATAGCTGTCTCCTATTATGCCTCCTACTCCACTATTATGGTTGTTAAATCATGGTTCTGCTTGTTGTATTTGCAACTGATTGACTATTACCAAACCAGCAGAAATGGAAGGTATGTCACTGTTGAGAGCATTGCCCAATTATGTGTGAAACTAGACCATTAAACATAAAGGGAGAATGAGTCACCTGCAGGTCTTTCCTTTGCTTATTTTATGTGTTTACAGCCAAGAATCATTAACAGCATAATTACCGAGCTCTTCCCAGAGTTTATTTACAGTTTACATGTGGAGCTGGCTTTTCTGTGCAGTAAGTTTCTTCCACTACAGTGAACGGCATCTGTCTTGTCTTCACGTGTTTTGATTCACATGACATGGTGAGGACCACCATATAAATCTCGACCGAACCACTGTGCTGCTCCAAAATCTGTGTGGTCATGTGGCACTAAGCTGGTGGTTAGGTGACAGAGACGGGGTTTGATGATAACTCTGCCCTGTGGGAGGAAACAGCAGGATGCCCGAGACAGCTTAGCTCCCACACCGCTCCACTCTCAACAAGTACAGGTGAGGGCTGAGCTGAATGCTGATCGCCTGAGTGGATTCTGTGCAAGGCCAGAAATAACAAAAGCAAATACCTGGCTTCAATGAAATCCTTGGGGATTTTTGTTCAATCAAACAAAGGTCAGATCATTAGGATATTGATTGAGCTTAACTTATTTAATATCTGTTGAAAAAAAAAACCCTTTACTCTTCAGAATATAGTGGAGCCTCTCACCCAGCGAATGAATAGTAAGTGCCAGTGGAATGTGAACAAGGTCTCTTCCGCTTTGCCATTTGCATCATACACATCCCATGGGCATTCTTTATTGCTAGGTCAACACACACACACACACACACACACACACACACACACACACACACACACACACACACACACACACACACACACACACACACACACACACACACACACACACTGCCAGCTGACATTTAAGGACAGATGTAAGCCTTGAGGCAGGAGTTTACTTGCTTCCAGACAATAGATTGGGAATCTATTTTCATTCGTTTGTGTCGATCAGTAACACAATTTGCATAAATTAAAGTGATGACACTTCACTACTTTATAATAAAATTGACCACAGAGTAAATGCCAGTCTTAAGGGGGACGATATATACAGATGGAGGGTTTATGGATGGCAAAACCCATTGATTAAGGTGCATACTGATCTTTGAATCAATACTCCACAGAGAAGTTTCTTTACAAAGAATAATGACTAAATTTGTGAAACTTCAACTTGTGCAAAAGTCAGCTGCTCAGTGCTAAGCAGAACCAGAAGGAGAGTACATATTACACCTGTTTTAACTTTTTAGTGTTAGAACTGATTTTTAAGATTCTTTTATTGGTCTACAAATCTCAAAATGGTCTTGCTCTCGATTAGTTTGACTTACAGATCTCCAAGTCTGGTAGTAATATCTTGGTTGTTCCTTTGGTCCAGTCTAAGACCCACAATGATGCTGCTTTTAATCACTATGGCCCGAATATTTGAAACGGCCTGCCGGAGAACCAGAGGGGAGTCAAAGAGCTTGGATATCTTTTAGAAAAAACTAAAACACATTTTGTGTTTAAAAACTCACATTCTTTTTTAACTTTTAACACTCTTATTTACACTTTTTATGTTCAGCATGTGCAGTTATATGTGATGTATATGATTTGTGCTATATGTTTGATTGGTTGATTGATGAATGTGATGGAATCAGAAAAGCATTTACGTTAATGAATTTCTAAGAGAAAAAAGACAAGACCGCAGTCCTGGTGTCAGGAAAGATATTGTTTAAGTAGAATTGTGAAGATGTTTTGAAAGCAACATGGCTGTCTCTCTTGAATATAGCATCTTCATCAAGCCCAGGTTTTTGGTGGAGCCTCAGGGCAATGTGAACCGTAGCAACAAATCCTCGTCTTTTACTCTAAAACCAAGACAACTTCCATCAGACTTGGACCACGTACAGTGTGACTTATCCATCACAGTAAATATATTTTGGACTGTTGCTTAGCCACACCTGATTTAATATCCTGAAGGGCAAAGTGTGTCAGTGCACGGCTGTGTCTGCCTTTACTGGATGTATAAAGTCTGGAAGGATATTACATGCACTGCATTAGGAGACCAGCGGTCAGTGGTGTGCTTCAGTGACAAAATGAGTAAATGTGGTTGGTAGTTTATTCGTGTCTCGGATGGAGTGGGTGGAGGTAAAGCTTAGATAACAGCACGCAGGAGATTGTGAAAAATAAAAAAAACACACTCTGTTTTGCCAAATACAGCAATGAATATTATTGTATCATATTCCAAAGTCTTCTGGTCCCGCTGAATGTCTGAAATTAGTTAATTTTCTCAACTATATTCAATATATTGTCCTTTTATGAACACTGTCAATGGTTCTGTCTCTGATTTATTTCCTAATTGTTTGACTCCTCCCTTCCAATTGTACACTTGGTTGTTCCCATGCTCCCTTGTTAGCTGGGTAGCTAGTACCATACGTCCGGGGGTTGGTCAGTCAGCGGAGGTGAACTGAAGGAGAACGTTCACGTCTCCTAATTAGCAGAGAAAGAAGTACGACAGACATAATCCTATTTCAGACAGTAGGTAACAGATACCTGAACAGGTAACAGCTTAGTAGAAGAGGCAATAATAATTGATATTTCAGGTAACCGTTACCAATGTGCAGTGTACACTTTATATACTTACAGCCATATTAGATAACCAAGTCTCCTTTTAAAAACTGCTTGTTTTGCTACCGACAGGTTCATACTGTAATTCTAAGTGTCTGACAGTGTTATGGAGTACCATGGTATACCACCCTTGAGTCTTACTCGTACTTTCTAATTATAGAATTGTGCAATTTCAAACTCATTACAGTAAAAATGGCAAAAATGACTTCACTTGAACTTAATACCAATAGCTTATTATTCAGTTATAAAACCTGGCCTGACACGGAAAAGACACCTAAATGGCCCCGCCTTCTCTGCAGATCGACGCCTCCTTTCTGAGGATATCAGCCACCATTTCTCTGTGCAGGGCAAACATTGGCTGCAATTTCAGCATGCTTCCTGATATTTGATCCCGCTGGCTGATTGGTCTATTTGAACTAGCATTCTAATTGGTCTATTTGATCTCGCTGTGTGATTGGTCTATTTGAACTAGCATTTGAATTGGTCTATTTGATCTCGCTGTGTGATTGTTCTATTTGATCTATCATTGTAATTGTTCTATTTGATCCTACTGTCTGATTGGTTTATCTGATCGAGCATTCTTATAGGTCCATTTGATCCCGCTGTCTGTTGCTGAAATATGTCCCTTAACACCACGAATGTGAACTTCATAGTGGCTCCAAAGGAAGAGTCGCTGAAGTTGATTAATTTTCTGGTAACTAGAATATATTTAATCATAAATGGAAACTTTGACCTGCTAGTGTCAGAAAAAAACATAACCTGGGACATAATAGCGTTGTCTTAAGTAGAACTGGATAATAATATAATGCTATTTATGTTTCTTCTCTAACCTGCTGTAATACAAAAAAACAGCAATTTTCGTTACATTTACCCCTCGTGTTAAAGTCTCCAGAAAATGAATCTCGATCCAGTAAATCAAAGGATTCTCTCTTACTTTTTCCCGTGTTGCCCTATCTGTACAGCAAACATGCTGTTATTTTCCCCAATGTGTGTATTGGTGTTTTCAGTCTGGCACTGAGCTTAATCCCTTTGTGTGTTCTTCCAATTTAGTCTGTCTTATACAGTTAGTCTCATGATGTTGGTTATCAGCTCTCCTTGGGCTTGAGTAAGAGTTGACCGGTATGTTTGTGGTCTGAACCACCAGATGCAGAAGATTAGTATAAACCTGCCATTGGCTGACTATCTCAATCAACATTCTCCTCCACTTCTGCTATGTGTGCATTACTGTTTTCAAAATCCCAGTTACTATGGGAAACAATAACGTCCGAGCTAGCAACCTAGACACTGATACTGGCAAGTTGTGACAAAGATTTTGCTTCTGTTCTTTTCAGCCTTTTGCATTTATTTAGCCATTTTAATTCCAAAGCTTGCCTCTCTATGTGCAAATATTTCACCATTAAGTCCCCAGAATATCATTTTGCATCAGCACTGCAACCTGGATTAAGTGCTGCACAAGACAATTGTGATTGGTTTAAAAACATTTAACAAAACCAGGATGATTTATTCTACAATATCAGAATGATATATGGAGGCAGTCAGACCATCCTCCTGTGTCGACACATCGCGGTGGCGATAGGTCAGACTATGCAAGTGTCTTCATAACTATCACTTGGTCATTGGTAAACAGTTTTGAATGGAATTCCTGCCTTCTTCTAGTGGTTTAGCATCTTCTTTACTGTATATACTGGGCATTTTTTTATTTAATAGTTTTTACTGTTATTTTATTGCTTTCCTGTATCTATAAATGCTGCTGTAGCGAAAGAATTTCCCCTTGGGGATTAATAAAGTAACTACCTACCTTCCTACCTTCTTTATGGGTTTTGATCCCCTGTGTGTAATAAGGTGGTGTTGGAAAAGACCCAAATACAAAACACACAGCAGATGACTTGATCAATGGGAATTTTATTGTCCACACAGAAACAGGGTGAATAATCCAAGATAACTTGCGTTTTGGTTGGGTTTGATTGAAGATTGCCAAGACACGTCAACTGGTGATCTCCGAGAAACAATGCAGGACGGCTTCTTCATGCACGCAATCTCCATGGACCGACACTAGCAAGTACCACAGGGTATCAGGCTGGCAGAAACCGCAGAAGGCAGGAGACAGACAGGTGGTCAGAACCGAGATTGCAGGAACTGGCAAACGGACTTACTGGAACCTGCACCGTGGTACCAGGTGATCTGATGGGACAGACTGACGCAGGTGGAGTGCAGGACCGGGGTAGATATACTGCCAGGTGGTGATGACTGCAATGAGCCAAGGCTGTGTCAGCTGATTGAGGTGTGGTAGTGGGAGGTGTCTGGAGGCGGGCAGTGGATGAATCCACACCCTCCAGACACAGACCAAAACACAGAGCACATGACAGACAACAACAAACAGGGGAAGAGACAGGAACATGAGGAAAAGGCGATCGGGGAGAACAGAGGGACAAACACACAGGGACAGACGGGGATCCTGACATTGTGTCCTTTAAATCTAAGAGTTTTAAAAAGTTCCGCTCACATGACTGATGTTTGTTATAAGTTAGTTTTATTATATAGAGCTGCAAAGAAAGATTATTTTCATCATTGATTAATCTGATAATTTTTTCACACACAAAAGCAATTTGAGATGATAAACCCAGCAAATATGTGCAAATATTTGATCAAGATTAAAAAGCTGAAACTGATTATCAGAACAGTTACAGACCAAGTGTCTGCTGATAGAGTAATTGTAAATATAGCCGACTGGCACACAGATATACAAGCTCAGTCGATCTCTAGTGTGTTCTCATCCGCGGGAAGACAGACGGATGAGTATTGAAAAGTATTCCATTTCTGTCCCTCCACCATTAAATGGCACCCTGACCTATGTTCTACCTTTTTATCAGCAATTTTGCTCCCTGCTCAAAGCAGTGTGTGAACTAATCTTTCATTACAATGCCCATTCACTTCTCTTGCCTGACTGTGCATCATTTCGTCTCTATACAGTAAATCACAACAACTTCAACACTCATTACTTGAAGTATTCAGAATTATTCTGCAGCAACTTGGCCCCACTGAGACGGAAAGCTGTTGCCAAGATTAGCAGTGAGGGCTCTTCCTGACAACGATGTGTGGTGAATAAAGCAGAGGCTAATCCTCCCTCCATAGCGGTTGGCTCGATGGCCATTTATGGGTGGTTTGGCTGTTGTGTTCTGTTTCCATCTCTTCTGTTAATCCGCAGGCAGCTGAAGTGGTTGATGAGACGCTTCAGCACTCCTCAGTATATACACAAACAAACCAGCACATTCACTGGCACAGCTCGAGCATAACGTATGCTGCAATGAAATGCTTTTGTATTTTTTGTTTGTGTGTATGCCTGTGTTGTTGTTTTTTTATGTGTGTACTATATGTACACGTGAATGTGTGTGTGTATATACTTTGTGTACAATGAAGTAATATCCTCCAGTATGAGTCACAGGGTGGAAATTAAAGCCTGGGATGATCTCTTCCTCAATAAGCAAACACTTCATTTTGACAGATCATTAACTAGACATTATCTTTCATTAGGCGCCTCTGCATTACTTATTCAACAGCTCGAGGACACACATGCACATTCACAAATGCCCGCGTACACACAGATAACCCCCTCCGCATACACAAAGCTAAACAATAGACACATTTTATAGTGTATTTGAAACAGGGAACTCACAGCTTTATCTGTGTTGCTGGATTTGACACTTACAGGTAAAATATCCTGACCGTTGATAAATGTCTTCATTTTGTGGTTAAACTTATCGAATATGTTTTTCAGTCAAATGTCATTTCTGTAGCTCACATTCATCTCATTCATTCCCTGGTGGTATTGTAGCTGACTGATCACACAGACACTTTACAGATGGTCAGCGTAATTAGATTGACAATGAGTAAGAGAGCAGACAGTGTTGTAAAGAGCATCCTGATAAAAAGAGGGAGGCTCTTAAGAGCATCATGAGAGAGGAAATCATTGCATCATTTAGTGGTAATTCCGATGGCTGCTGCTCCTGTCTCACTCAGTGGAGACACGTGGAGAGGGACTGAGATATGACAAATGCAAACCTCCTCCCCCTCCACAATAATATCAGCGATACAACTTTTGTTGCAGCATGAAAACAACCCTCTGGCGACATTAATGGGACAACACATTTCAGGATAGAGGCTGGGGCACTTTCCGGACTGCCATACTCCATCCATTTGTCTGCTCTGGGCACATTGGCACTTTTCCTGTTTGCTCCCTCCATCATATCCTGCATCAACCCAGCAGTCTCTGCTCTCCATCCATCTCCCTTAGCGTCTCTTTCCCCCCCTCCACACTCTTGCCTATAAAACCCGCTCGCTGCTTCAGCCAAGCACACCCCAGCGATCTATCAGAGGGTGATTTTATGGGCTTTTCCCACTACTGATGGCTATTTAGCTGTCCTCAACCAACCCAGGACGATTTGTTATTGTAAGCATTTGTCCAACACATTCAGACTGTTTGCACTGATGGCACACTGATGAAAAACGAAGATGCTTTATGGAAAGTTATGACAATTCATTGCGCCAACAGATCAATGGCACATCAGGGAAATACAAAGTGATAATGAGATTGTTGTGAGAGGATATTGAATAGGTAACTAATCAAAATGAGATGAGATGTTGGGATATGAGATGACACGTTTTCAGATTGACCTTCTAATCATTGATATCTAAAAATAACTAAAACCATCTCCACCATTCTATTTATTTCTCTCTGTTGTTGACTACATCGGCTTTCATAGGCACGCTGATGACTAACTGGATTCTGTGTGCTTGGTTGCTGTCACTGCTTCAGTACAAAAGCTCAGTTTCCATTGCCCTGATGGTAAGGCACATACACAGACCAACACTGTTAGAAAAACATGAGATCGGCCAATGCCCCTTAAAAATCAATGTAAAATCACTTTGAAAATCGACTGTTACACCCCAGTGGAAAACTCTGGAAGGTGATTAGAAAGTGAGGGCTATGTGTTTCCAATTATGTGTATCAGCTTTGAATTTCAGTGCTGTTCTCATCTGGAATGACTGAATTTAGAGCAATATAATCAGGTGCCCTGTAAGTAAATCAATTTGAGGTTGGGTTTGTAATGTAAACAATAGCCTCTTGGTCCACTTACTATTCATTACTCTGGGGTTGTATGTGTACCTAAGTGAATGCACCCATACACACGTGTAGTGTTCAAGCAATGTGGCTCTTAAATAAGAGAAATAGAGGGAGGAAAAACGGGTAGAAGTAGTTACTGTTGTGTAATTTTGTTTTACTTATTTGCTTCAGCAAATAGTTTGGATCCTTTTTTTTTGGTATTTCTGGGGCATACGTTGCCATTTATAAAGAAACATAGAAGAGAGATGACAGGAAACCGATGAAGAAGATGGGGACTGACATGCAATAAAGACCCCAGCCACACTGCATGGGACTCAGGAACGTCGTGGTTTGTAGTCAGCACCCTAACCCCTGGTCCCTGTAGGCCACCCTGTCAGCGAATACCTTTTGGAAGAAACCTAATGCATGTCATTTTTTTTGGTTTTTTTTTGCAAAGAAGACTTTTTAATTACACTTTTAATTTGTTTTTCCTATAATATGCACTCGTGGCAAATAAAGCACTACTAATGCTTTCATAGTTATGTTAAGACAAATTACAGAACCGTAAATGCTAGGAAAAGATTATTCCTCCTCATTGAAGATTCCAAAAAATGCCATCAGAAAAGACGAAAAGACACACTGTCAAAAGGCAGTCCTTCCATAACATTAACTTGTGTTTCAAAAATCACACTTGCATACAAAGCCCGATCTCTGGTGTCAATATCCTGAGCTTTGTAACGAAATGTGACATTTCCTGAACACTACCAGAAAATGCAATCCAGGCAGCATTTAGGTTTCCTCCAAAATATATCTTATTTTTAAAAAACCTTCAACCTGATTTTTGACAAGACAGGGTTAAAGTGTATGATGAAGAGGCAATAGCATACCAACAGTCAGTTTTATGTCAGTGAGCCTTTCATAAACTTACTGCCAGACATAAAGAGCCTTATAAAATGACAGCCCACGGCAACGACTTTGAGTCTTTGAATGAGGAATATAGCACACAGGAGATGGATGATCTGGGTAAACACCAATAGTCTGTTGGTAAACCAATCATAGAGGGCACCTCTGGATAGTACGCTCCAGTTTGAATGAGTGTGGCTGTGTGAGTCTGTTTGTCTACCTTTCCACACAAATGACTTCACTGTCTGGACGGAGAGGACACGTCTGGGACGGACTCGACAAGGACACACGGCAGGAATAAGGTTGCAAAAAGAAGCAAAAAAACACCCCGCCAGAGTAACAGCAAATAAAAATGAGTGAAGGGAGTTAGAGGGAGAAACAGCATGCACTTTACACTCATGACTAATTCATACAGGTTTCTTTTCTGCCTGGTTTTCTGTCATCCAGGCCAATAAACATAAAGAGATGCAACATCATTCAGCTGCTCTCTCCATAGTGTGTTAGACAAAGCACAAGCTGTGTACATTATAATGAACAAAAAGAAAAGAGAAAAGAGGTTATAAATTCTCGGACACCCACGCTGTCTCAAACTCACTACCCAGATGACAGGCAAGTTATAGCATGACTGCTTGCGTTTGTCCCCCTCTCACTCTCAGAGGGTGTCATCCCTCAGGCAAAGGGTGACGTTGGTAGCAGCAGCCCAGCTGACATCTGTCAAAAGCTATCACGGATTTTAAATGCTCGCTGAGACAGCAAACGGACCTAAGGGGTTGGGGGTCATGTTATCCTTCTTTCCCTGAGACTGCATCGGGGAACACAATATAAACAATTACAGTCAAGTGTCTTTACAGGGAGAAACATCTGACACACGTGGAGAGGGAATCTGCGCATGCTATCTGTAGGTCACATGCTCGTCTTTTCCTGAAGGGCGGGATTGCATATCTGTGGCTTAGAGGGGAGGATGGAGGTTTCACAAAGACGGAGATACAGAGAGAAAAGAGGATCAGAGCGCGGCAGACAGGCGGGCAGTCAGTTTGGATTAGATTTACAGCAGGTTCAATGAGAACCGAATGAACTGTTAGTAGTAGGTTAAGAAAAAGAAAAAAGAATGCTAAAAGGAATGAGGAGGGATGAGTCAGAGAGAAACTGTAATTCTTGTAAAGTTCAGATGATAGTATGTAGTATGGGGCTTGACTGCTGCTTTGGTTATTAGAACTGTTAATGCAAATAATTAAGTTTATGTCTCTAATGTTTTCTGATCTAATGATGGCATGTACATTTTTATTACTTTTCTTTTAGTCATAAGAAAAAAACAAGTGCATCTCATGGAAAGTGTTGTCTTTTTTTTTTTTAAACATATTTAGACAAGCAGGTATTTGATTCTCTTAGAAACAGTGCTTACTGATAAAAGTGACATGATCAGTAGACAATTTCTTGGCAAATCTGTAGATCAGTCCCATGGAAAAAGTAAGTACACCCCAACATTTATCGCACCTTCAAATCCATAAAATTTTAATCATGGTGTCTGGATTAGGTGCCAATAGCGAGTTACAGTGGAATCTGTTGAATTCAAACCTTTGACTTTCAAAGTCTGGTGTTGTCTTTGTTGATGAGGTTTGTACTGTCAACATGCCAAGTTCTGAAGAGCTCTCTAAAGCCTTTAAAGAAAAGTTTGTGTGCTTATGAGTCTGGCAAGGAATTTAAAAAGATCTCCAAATCATTAGAAATAAATCTTTCCACTGTGAGTAGTAGTATTGATTTTTATATAACTAGAAGTATGCACATGTGTGTATAAATGTATATGTCTATGTAGGTCTATATTTGTGTGTGTGTGTCGGAGTCTCATTGGACATCATCAATCAGTCCTTCAGCCAGTATCGGCTGTGGGCAACCTGACCGCTCTGCTGGAAGTCGTTGTCTGCAGTGAATGATGAAAGGATGTGTCATTTAGACGTTTGAAGTGCTATTTAATGCTGCTTAACAAGGAGGGTTTTCTCTCTATGTTTGGAGGCTCAAGGCTCACTGACAGCTATTGCGAAGTTAATCCTTCTTATTCCAGCTTTTTTTTGCTGAGGTGCAAAATTGTTCTGGCAAAGAATCTTTACTCTTCTCTCCCATGACCCTGCAGAAACTAAAAACTAAAGTTAGCTTTAGATTGACAAGTTCAGCATTGCTTTGCTGTCATAGTGGAGTATGTGACGTACTGATTTGATTCCAGTTGGCATCACTGTAGCTGTGATTTGAACACACACACGCACGCACACACGCACACACGCACACACACACACACACACACACACACACACACACACACACACACACACACACACACACACACACACACACACACACACACACACACACACCTTTGTTTGGGGATCCCGGAGTTTTGTGCTGTTAATATTCATGTAGCAGTTTGGCTCATGAGAGAGTTACCAAGGACAGGAGACTGACCTTGTGGTTGCAGTGAGAGCCAGCGGGTGCATCTCAATAGTTTCCTTTCCTTTCTTCTCTCCTGCTTTCCCAACTCTGAGTTTTTATCAATTACTTGCAGACACCAACTACACCACCTGTTAGAACTTTTGAGAAGGAGTGAATAATCTGGTTACAAGGTGCTGGAGGTTTACGGGTAGCCTTGGATTACACAACTGCTTCAGGCTTGATTTGAATTTTCTACCTTGCAATGTGCTGCTACATTCACATACACACTGACATTGAGCTATGAGAAGCTTATGGTAAATGTCAGCACAGGTAGACGTATTTGAGAGGTTTGATTTGTGATGACATACTGTTGAATAGACTCAAATACTCAAATCAATGAAAATACAAAGATTTTATGGGAGATTATAGATCTTCAACAAAATCTAACAATTATCCAACAATGTCTCTTTATAGTTGATAGAGGCGGTCAATTGCAGCAAATAATCTTTATTCAGAAGTATGAAAAGACTCTTATCTTGTCCTTAATTTTTGCTAGAGTTTGAATTATAGATGTAAGCAAATCCATGCTAGTAAAGCAGCAGCAGACCTTGCTACCCAGCTGGCATCATGCCCGTTTTCTGCTTTTCTGTTCTGGGATACAACTTGGTTGTCTCTGGGTCACTGCACAGTTATGATGAGTGCCCATCCACATCTAGGTTAGTCTGGAGGTCCCAACCCCAAGTCTGACCCTGCAGTCCCAGAGCGTCCTCATCAGCGACTTGCAGGTTTTCTTTATTTTAACTCTGAATCACTAAATCCCCTCTAACTCACCATGAATCGATCTCCCCACTTCCCCTATCCTTCGTTCTTGCCCACTCTTCCTTGCCTTCATTTAGAATCCACCTCTCCTTGTCTCCTTTCATTTACCACACACAGAAATCCAATCACTATCCAATCGTCCGTATCTATGAAATATTTTGTTGGTATTAAATGACAGAAAAAGCAGGCCTTGTGGTGATTGTGAGCCTCCCTCTGTTCATTGGCAGCATGCAAGGTTCAAATGAAGCTTACCGGGGGAACATCTAACTCTTCATGACCTTAACTCACCTCTTTTCCAAAGGGTTTGGTGTCTTTGACTCACACTTTACACTGAAATTGTAAATGATTGCAGAGAAACCAACCGTCTCTATGGTAATGAATAGCCAGAGCACCGTGTACAGTAAAAAAATATGTTGGTCTGCCTGCTGCTCTCAAAGTTTGATCAAATAAGCAGAGCCAAAGGAAGCAATGTTAAGGTTTCTTGTTTTGTGATGGCATAGTGTGGAGATCTGGCCAAACAGAGTTAGCCTGATGTAACACGGCCAAAATCATTTGTATTGTATTTTTTTATTTTTTTTATATCAGTCTAGTATTGAGTGAGAGCGCTTCAGCTGGCAACTGCAAAACAGCCTGCAGTGGAATCCTTTCAAACCTGTGCACGTTCACTAAAATGTGCTTGTTTTTGCCACTGACAGACTCTGATTCTTACCATAACCATCTGACAACATGTTATTGTGTTGACCTGGCACCAGCACACACGAAAGCACAGCAGGATAATGGCAGAAACAATCACTCAATGAGCTGGTAGTATGTGCAAAATACCAACTGACTCATGATTTTAGCTAATAGTATTATCTCCACTCTGTGTGCAGCAGGTCTCCACTCTTGGACCGGCATTTTATTTGAGGAAAAAGTGCTTTGGTGTAGTATTTCTTCTCTTCTTTGTCCGCTGCACTTTACTAACAAGTTCAGAAAAATTTACCTCTGTCTGAAAAAAAGTAAGTCAACGTGTAATATATTATGTTTTGTGCAAAAGTACCTATTACAAAAAACAAAACAAAACAAAAAATACCAAAGAAAAATTAAAATTAAAACTTCCTCCAGTGTGTAAAGACTTTTAAGCTGAAGTGTATGAAAAGCAGTGTTTGCAACCTTTTGTAACATAGTTGGCCACAACTTCAGCATGTCCCTATCCATCAAACTTAGTCAATAAAAACTGTGTTGTAGAAAATGTTGTTGTCACAATTCAGAAAGGCCTTAAAATGAACCATTGTTTTTGTTGTTGTTGTATATTTTTTATATTTAAGATAATACTAAACTACGATTTCAGCAGAACAAACGATCTGGCACTGCTCTCTCCAACTCCCACTCATGTTTCCACTGTTGTCTTCTTGAAACAGGGCACCTTTTGGAAGAATTCAGAACAAGACTTCTGTTTTGAGTTCGGGATCCTTTCCACAATGAAGAATCTGAGTCTGTCAGTGGACAAACAAGTGCCTACATTGGACGTACATTGTTGGGGTGCAATTTCCCCAAAGTATTACATTACAGCACGTTTGGTGGCTCCTGGTTAAAGCGCGCTTGCACAAATACTGGAATAATTTCTAAATTGTTGTCTGCTTTACTCTAGACCCAAAATGATGGGGAAAAAAGGGTTGAAAAATTAAAAGAAATCCCTTTGATGTTTGCAATTTCAGCAACTGTCATCTAGGATGAATCTTTAGGGAGTTTGATTTGGTTCGCCAGGATGAAATGCAAACACAACACAAGACCACAAATCCATATTTGAATTTGGATTCGAGTCACAGACATGACACTTAAGGCTGCCCAAATGAAACCAAGGTCTCACTGCCAACCATTTAGTGACACGTGTCTGATTCAAATGTCAGTTGATTCCTGTGAGAGCTCGATGGATGACTGAACAGAGCAGTGAAAGAAATCTATAGCACCCAGCACTCTACGATTTACTTTTATTTTGGACATGACCATCTAAATAACTTCCCCCCACAGCAGCACACTGACAAAATATTAAAACTGTCCATGCGTGAGATAAATGAATGGATAGATGGAGGGATGGAGAGCGTTAATACAAACCCTGATGTAATGTGATCAACTATGGCATCAAAGACAGATTGTTTGACAGATTGTGACCAAATGTCACGGCCTAAGTGAGACGGAGAGGTGAAATGAGGCAAAGACACTGAAAATGGAGAGAGGAGAGGAAGAAAAGGGATAGACACGAGGCTTCCCAGAGCCAGTGAGTATTTATAGATCAGATATAGTCAGAACCTCTGCCTGGCAGCAGCAGTGTGCTCCTTGTTGCTCCTGCTGATGTCTCTATACACATCCGACATGGCTCTGACTCAGTGGAGAACATTAGGAGAGGATGGTGATATTAATGGCAGAGAGGCAGGCAGAGGACCAACTCACAGAGTGGGATGAATGAAGCCAGATATAGAGTTTTATTCCACTGGGGGAAAATGGGATTCTCAACACTGTCATATTCATATTTGGTCCACTTGTACATGCATTAAGATTTTCTAAAAACTAACCAAACCTAATCTTTCTGCATTTATACTTCTCTTTTTCTATGTGTGTGCGTGTGCATATTTAAGTGTGAGCGTGCGCGCGTGCCAGCCCATGTGAGAGTGCCCACCAGAAGCGCGCTTGGTTCACTCAGCTCCTGCATGCCGAGAGCGCACGCAGAAAACAGATACGGGAACTAACCATACACACAGGGCTCTCCTTTTTCCCCCCCCTCTTCATGGCAAATGAAATATGACTTGGTAACGATAGTATACTACTTGTAGCCATCCTACGTGAAGGAGACAAAACAAACCACAATTGTTTTCCCAAGAATCGCCAACATATCAGCTGTTTGCCACAGTTCCACATTCCGGCGCACACGAGGAATATGAAGGCGAAAAACCGTGACCAAAGCTTGTCGGACTCCAGAGAGCTGGACGGATCCTATGACCAGCTGACGGGTGAGTGAACCGGCGTCTGGAACACCGGTGGATGTTGAATGATTGCCTGTAGGAATAAAAGATTCAATATGTTAAGCCGATAACCTGTAAAGAGCCTGCTCCACCTAACTTCAGGTGGGTTAGAAATGTCACAACCTGTCGGCCATTCATCTCAATATAAAACTAAAAGATATAGCCTAAATGGTTTTACATTTTACGTATTTAGTGCACCCCCGCTTATATCATTTTTTTGTCGTATATTCGGCTCCCATGGTAACACTGTTTCTCTGTTTTATTCAGTTGAGTCCACGCCTAAAGTAGTTTATAGTTCGTTTTCTTCTTAGAGAAAAGGGCGCCAAGTTTATGAATAATATTTGATTTAAAAAAAAAAAAAAAAACATATTGAATCTTATAATGTTAGTGTTGCATGCCGGTGGTTGCGTAATGTGGTGCGTAGTGTTGGTGAATGATGGTTTGTTTTCTGTCAAGAATTTTGAGACAACAGTGTGATATTTGCTGGCTTGGCTCAGCAACGGGAGACCACCTTATAGTCGCTGTCCTTACTTGTTGTGAGGAGCGCTGCGGGCAGAGAACACTTGTCTGACTGATCCGATGCCCAAATTGTGGAGTTTGGCCACGTTTCTCTGCTTTGGCGTGTTGTCACTTTACACAAAATCTCTCGCATATCCGTGTGCTTTATCTCCTGAAGTCTTGGTCAATAGTTAAAAAAAAAAAAAGGATGATGGTATTTGAAAGTGCAGCAAACATCCGAGCGTTACTTAATGCCATGTTGATTTTCAGATGGACTAAATGTGTGCGTAATTTGGTCGGTGTCAGCTCCGTGGTTCCAATAAAACTACTTGGTCCAGTAATGTCAGCTACTGTGAAGTGAAACTACTGTGGTCTCAGTCTCGCTGTGTGTGTATTTTGGTTGAGCGAGCTGACAACAGTACCTCCACTCGATCAGCACCGATGAGACTTTACTCATTATTTCATAGCGAAATAATGAACCGGTGCGTTGAGCGTCAGTGAGCATGCCTGCACATACCTATGCTCTGTCTATGTACCTGTGTCAGCTGAGCCCTCTCCTGAGGTGTTTTCTCCTCACCACAGCCTTCAATTGTCACATTAGAGCTCACAGCACTCCTGGTGGGGACCGTTTGCCTGTTAAGTGCCAGTTGCTTAAATAAAATGCTTTCTTTTGTGCCTGAACACTTCTCAGGCCTGTGAAAGGGAGGTCCAGACAGTTGTATGCCTTGGGCCGGACGGGGGACACTATAATCTCATTTGCACTACAGTCCACACATTCGCAGCTATAAGCAGGTCCAATTTGAATGCATCCTAAATTAAGAAAAGATTGCAAGGTGTCCTAATGTTCATGCGTCTGCTACAGACAGCTAGTGTGTGGGTACCGTCTGCTGGGTTAATAGGTGGATATTGTGTGCCTATCAAAGCATGTGTGTGGGAATGTATGTGTGGGTGAGTTAAGAAGCAGCAGATTCGCATTTTCTACAACCCAGTGGTAAGAGTTCTAAATAATGAACCATCCATCAGCTTCACTGTGTTTGTTTTTCCCCTGGTGCCTTGCAAGTTGACCTCTGGCTCCTCTGCAGATTAGTGTGCGATACACATTATGAGAAATGTCATAAATGTTAAATACATGTGACAGTGGAGGAGATGATGTAAGTCTAAACTCTTTAGAAGAATCATCATTTTCCTCTTTTTAGATTTTCTCCTTCCCTCTTTTCAGCCCAGCTCGTTGAAATGGTCCCACGTGTCTGACTGTCCACAAGAAGTCATTGCTTTTTTAATAGTGGAGTGAAGGGGGGAGAGACAGAGCAGTCATTCACTGTGCTGAAGCAATTTACTTCTGGCATAGTCATTAATTACTTTTTCAAAGCTGAGAATTGCATGGTTTAATTCATCTTTGTGAGATGCTGTCAACTCTAAAACATACTTAGCCTTGATAGGTTGCATGGTTATTACGGGTAGCAGCAAGTGGCCCAATGTGTACTGTGTGTGTTTGTGTGTGAGAGACAGAGTGAACAGGTGACAAGTGATTTTCTGCATTATCTCGACTAAACAGAAAAATTGTACAGCGTGGTGTGAGCGCATGACTTGTGAGGGTTAGGGTTCTTAGGTGTTTGTTTTGTGTGTGTGTGGGAAGAATGGCTACAGGTGAGTCATTCTTTTTACTTACCAGCAACTTGTGAGTGAGCAAGATGAGAAGGTGTGCGTGTGCATGCTGGAAGCAAAGCTGACCTGTGTTGCTTAAAGGAGTGTGGGTGTTCTCCAATCACAATTTGAGAGAAATGTAACCCTCTGGAAATAACTCCCTCTCAGCCTGCTACATTGTGCTGAAGTTTGTCCCACTGTGTTTGTGTGTGAGAGTGTGTGTGAGTGTGTGTGTGTGTATGTGTGTGTGTTAGAGTGTGTGTGTGTGTGTGTTAGAGTGTGTGGTAGCCTGGCATTCCCTGTTGTGTTTAAGAGCACCGGCTGAGAGATGAGAGGTAATTATAGAAGTGTGGTGCAGTAATCTCCTCTTCCACCTCACAAGCCACACTCAAGAGGAATCATATCACCTACACATACACACGCGCGCACACACACACACACACACACACACACACACACACACACACACACACACACACACACACACACACACACACACACACACACACACACACAGAGTCTCAACATATGCATATGCAGCTATTATCTCAACCTCGTCATGCTTCTTTTTCCTCTCTCCGAATCCTGAATATTATCAAAAGACTAAATCAGTAGTGGTCGGCAGGCAGTTTGCCAATCATCCCTCATTTTGATCTGAAACTAAGTGGGTGTGTCATTGGATGCATTGGTGAGAAAGACAGTGGTGTTATATATCATCTTGTAAATATATGCTGCTCTAACCTCACATTCAAATGTTTGTTCTTGATTTTTTTTTTTCATGCTCAGATTATCTGTTCAATCCTTCTGGCCAGACTTGTATTTCGTCATTTTATCAGTGGTCAATAGTTTAACTATAAATGTTCTCTCAAATTTGCCCTCTATTATAAGGAAAAATTATTATTAGTCCATCACAGTATTTTTGACAATTAATTGTTCATTTAAGTCATGTGTATAAGCAAAAATAAGGTGCTTCCATTTTCACAAACATTAATATTTGGTGGTTTCCGTAGTGTTCTGTGATTGTAAATGTCATATATTTGTGCTTTAGACTGTTGGCTGGATTAAAAAAAACAACAACACTTTTATGAGTTACTTTGTGCTCTGAAAATTGACATTTTCACCTTAAAATCGACTTTTTCTAGTTTTCTGACATTTACGGACAAAAAAATAAAGAAACTAGTAACAGATTATTTGATTATGAAATTTTTGAGACGAGCATGTGGGAATTTGACTGAATGCCGCTCATAAATCTGTCTGAAGACCTGGAGATGACAAGCAGGTCAACTTTATTTGTAAATGTGTGCACGCGCGAAAGACAGCCTCAGATAGAAAGTAATACTGTGTACAAACAGTCTCTTCTGTGTGCGGGGGTCCGTGTACATTTGTCTTCAGAGAATGTACAGTTTGTAGGTGACAGGTTTGACAAAGATGTCCATCTCTCCATATATTAGTTTTTGGCGGAGTAAGCAGATAGCCTGTTATTAAACAGTCAGCACAATTTAACAGATGCACACGCACAATCACATACAAATGCAAACTATTATAACTATTAGGTTGACGTGCAGCATCTCTGCTCTTAGCTTACCTGTAGAAATTACAGTATGTTTAGCCTTTGATTAATGTGGACAGTTTTCTTCTCACACACTCGCAGCATCATGTGTGATGTTAACAGAACTGGCATTAAGAGCTGTGCCAGGCTTTAAGTCAGGATACACTTCAGTTGGATCAAGAAAAACAGTCCTGTGAAGGGATAAAGGTTTTGAGGTGAAGTTTATTAGCTGGTCTGTAAGCCACATGACGCATAGGTTACCCCATCTTTTTTATTTGGGGCACAACCTCCATGGTGAAAATCACAATTTCCAACTGCCAGACCACCGTACTGAAACCAAGATATAGATTGCCCTCATAATTGACTTTGTCAGAGAGAGTGTAGCCGAGAGTCAACTTCTCTGCATGGCAGGTTTTTACAGTAGCTAGAATCATAATGTCCAGTGGCACTAATTAAAAACTTTGATTTAATGTGTCATCTGATGTGCCGGGACATGTGTGACACATGTATCCCCATCAGGGATCCTATCTTGAATCCTTAGCCAGGCAAGTGCCAGAATTGCTCATGTGAAATGACCAGATCCCTGCATGGAGGGATGCCTAGAGTGGTTCACTTAGGCTTATCTGTCACATTGGTTACATCACTGAGGGAAGGGAAGGAAGATGGGATACTCAGAGATGGGAAGGAAAGTGGAAAAGGAAGGACAGAGGCAAAGTGCAAGAAGACGACTTAGGTTGCAGACAGTATTGCCTTCGCCAGGCAAATCCTCGGGATCCTCTGTGGTAGTGTGTAGGCCATTGTCTGTTCGTTGCCCCATTATAAAAGTGCTTCCTGACAATCATATATTTATAGTGCACAACTGCTATTCATCACTTTTGTCGTGCAATATTAAGGTTGCGGCCCACCTTAGAGATCTTTTAGACATTTAAATTTATGCCTCTTTTGGTGAAGTGGACATTTTTAAGTTGGCATGAAAAAACTGGTATAACTGCTCATCCATCAATCTCTCTATTCATCCAAATGTCCCCATTATATTTCTAAACAATTTGACCGACAGTTCACCTCGCCCACTCAAAAATCACACTCAAATATAATCATATCACATGTATTTCTGTCTTAAATAGAGTGTCTTCAGGGTCTCACTTTCTGCTGCTCTCCCATGTTCGTCTGTGTCACCTCTTAGCTTTCCGATTGTCCATCCTCAAACCAAACACCCTGGCTGACCCTTATTCTACCTCCCCCCTCTGCCACAATGCAGGACCGTAGCTTAATAGGGCTGGAAGCCAGAATCAATCCTAACGAGTTTTAATCTTTGACCGAATCTTAGGAGGGCCTGGCGATCGTTAATTAAAATAAGCCCTGCTCACCTCTCCCTCGGTGCCCCAACCTCTTCTCCTCTTCTCCCCCCCTTCTCTGTAAACACACTCACTTACAAATGCCTGCAGGGGAAGGAGGAGAGGAAAAGAGGCGAGAGGACGGAGAACAAAGCAACAGGAGATAAGAAGATAGGAGAGAGGAGGGGAATTTGGATGGGAAAAGTCAATGTACGTCTCAGACTGAGGATGAAGGAATTAAGGGGCAGCAGGGAGTGAAAATTCAATAGCTGTTAGATTCAGTGAACATACGAGAAGTCAAAGATTTTTTTTCTTTTCAACATCAGTCGGACGCTGCTACCGTGTCAGAGATGTTCATAAACAAACCCCTGATTGATTGACTGACAGAAAGTGTCTTTGAGTGTGACAGAGCCCCGTGTCATTCACTGTGTGCCTCTCTCTCTCGCTTCGCTCTACTGTCACTCACAACATCTGATCTGCATTAGAGGAGGATTTTCTGTCCATTAGCTCAGACCAACTCATCTGTATGGGTAGGAGGAGGGACCAGCAGATAACCGCACAATACAACACAGTGTATCACTATGTAGGTTGCAATGCTGTTACCCTTTTGTTAGACCCTTTGACTCATTCTGTGTATGTGTGTACAACAGAGAGTCCTCTATTGTCAGAGGTTATCATCCTGCACGTCTCAGATTAAAGATGTGGGTTCAATTGTGTGTGTGTGTGTGTGTGTGTGTGTGTGTGTGTGTGTGTGTGTGTGCGTGTGTGTGTGTGTGTGTGTGTGTGTGTGTGTGTGTGTGTGTGTGTGTGAGAGGTCGTACACACAGAGGATGTCTGAAGGTTACGTGTAACTGCCATCGAGTGTTTTTGGGGGAAAAGGATGTCTCGGATGAGTCTGTGGGTGTTTTCTGCTTTCTTTCCTTCATACAATGGTGCTCATTGAAACGGTGCATGTGTGAAAATTGAGCTTGATAGAGGATGATGTGTATCATCATCTGGTGATCATCTGTGTGTGTGAAAACCAGAGACAGCACAAACAAGGAGACAATGGGCAACAGCAATTTAGTTGTAGCCTACTAATAAATAGCCTACTGAGGGCATTTACTCTGTTCGTTGAAGGTTCTTGAGTTACTACTTTGCTGTGATTGACAGCACAGCAGAGAGTGATAAGGAGAGGAGGTGGAGGTGATTAGAGGAAACCGGAGGTTTGCTCTTGTCCAAAGCAAATGCTCATATGCTCACATACCACACATACAGGCATAAACGCATACACACACAGGGCTTTGGCCTGAGGGATGGCAGTGTAGGAGAACACTGCAGCTGGTCTTACGATCAATCAATTAGTTCTGACAGAACTTTGGACAAGTGCTAGTCAATAACACACAGGCGCGCACACACACACACACACACACACACACACACACACACACACACACACACACACAAATACACAATCACAAAAGAGAGCACATATATACACACATATGCACATGCACAGTCAGCGGAGGAGGCACAGTGGGCAAAGCCTGGTCAATATTTGTCCGTTAGCCTACCAGTCAGAATAAACTCAATGTCTCCTAGTGCTCACAGTGTCTAACTGATCGCTCAATCAAGCCAAGTTTTAATGGAGAATATCGTCTGCTGTCTGGTCAGTGGCGAAGATGCTGTTTTCATGCCATGCCGTTTAAACCGCCCTGAGTATAAGCTGGACTGTAGATATGGAAGAAAAGCAAGTTTCAAATTTCTGAGGTGCTTAGTTGGGTCCCAAGAAAAGGTGAAAACGACAGTTTACGGGGGTTGATACATTTATATATCCTATTTACCTGAGTGTAAATATTATGATATATTTACAATATTCCCAGCTGGACGAATCATGTAACACGATTTCAGATGGCCCTGAACTGGAACAAATAATTTCGTAACCTTGACGTCTGTTGTTTGCGTCATGCCCATCATTTTAGTGGCTTGCATCCCCAAGTCTTTGCTCGCATGCATCATGCAAGCTAACGTCGTAAGTAGGTTAATCTAAGTAGCTATCAAGCCTGCTTCATGCACTTTTTGTCTTCAGAGTTTCTAAGTAGATTACGTCAGGTGTCTTTGAATGCTCACTTATGAACAGTGGGACAATACTGGCTGTTTTGCTCAATAATACTTTGTTGGTGACCCCTGACTATAAAAGCTGTCATGCGCCAAATAGGCTGGTGTAATAGATTAGATGTATCATCATGTACAGCCTGCAGACATTACAATCGGCATACTGTAAGGATTATAAGACTGTAAGACACTGAAGCACAGTTGTGATTGTATAATTCTCACTCTGAAGCAATGTCTTAAAGGGTCATTGGGGGGAAAAAAAAAAGAAGCTCTTTTCAGATTCGAGGCAAATATTGAAGATTAAGTCACCAGCCAGGAAGAGATCTTAAAGTTACCAAAGCCTTTTACAATCACACTATATATGACTTATTAGAGGAAACCATACTGGATGAGTCAATCCTTGAAATCCTGTAAAAACAGGACTGACTGTATTCTCTACTATAAAAACAGAACCTCACATCTGTCTAATAGTTTTCCTTGATACTTCCTGCTGCTGTTTCTGTAGACATTTCAAACAAATTTATAGTAAATGACACAAGTAGATGTGATACTATTGAATCTGCTTGTTACGTTGTATGGTATGAGAGCAGAAGTTGTCAAACCAGCATCATTAGCTCCTTATCAGGCCTGAGCTGCCCTGGCTCTGGCCCCAAAATGGCTGCCCTCATCATTACTCCTCTGTCAGCCTGGAGCCAGGTTGTCAAAGGGGACACTTACTGACAGCTTGGTCTTTATTTCTCCCAGGAGAGATGCTGAAGTCAGCTGAATTGTCAACCAGCTAAGTATGCACACCGTGACAAGGTAGAAGGAAACAAAACCAATTGCATTTGGAGGCTACGGTACAGCTCAAGGTATTACAATTGTGTGAGAGAAGGTTATTGAGAATGTTGAAATGCTGAGCAGTGAATTTTGTGTTTGGCTTCACGAAGCCTTGTCCTGACTCGACTGTTGAACCAACCTGTTCGTTCTGACAGCCACGCCAAGCGACACACTTGTACATTCTAAAGATGCTGACTTTAGAAGTCTAACAACATATATTTGTGCTTTAAAAAATCCATTTGCTTTAATCATCCCCATAGCACACTGCTTGCTCTGGGTGTTTGCTTATTGACTGTGGGGCTTGAAAAATCCTATTCTCCCCTCGCTATCTTCCTCTGGCACTGGTAAACCGATTACTTACACAGCAACCTGACGTTCCATAAGTGCTTTTCTCCAGGCACCGTGGTCTGGCACCAGAATTTCATAAGAGTTAATGAAGTATACTAATCGAACACAGACGTAGACAGAAACTCACAAACTCGCAGGCAGGCAGGTTTGATTGATTAGTGGAGTGACAGTCCTGACAACAATGGGATCATTGCTGACCTGGAACAGTGCAACAGTCTCTGACATTACCAAAGGTGAACTTGAACCTAATGTCTTCTGGAGAATGGAGACGCACTGAGAAAGTCAGATGAAGATGGTTATGTTTCCAATTTATTAAAGACAGACAGAGGAACAGCTAGTTTGTTCTGAAAAAAAACAAAAAAAACAAATGGACTTTTATCAAATTCTTCTTTGGTACAATATATACATGTATACTGTACAGTAGCCATGAACAGGTTTTTTTTGTGTGTTTTTTTTTTTTTTTTATCAATTAAGGCACTAAACCCAAAATTAATCAATATTTGGTTTGATGATTCTTTAGTACCACCAGCTCATGTAACTACACTACACACGGTTTTGAGGGCTCTTGACATGTAGGCTATGTTGCTCCAGTTTGCTACAACCCAGTGGATTTATGCTGCCTCAGTGTCTTCTGTCCCCTCATGTAATTCCAGACTGACCCAATGATGTTGAGACCAGGGTTCGCTGGTGTTCATATCATGTGTACCATATCAGAATTCCTCGTTCTACTTGTTGCTAAAGATCTTTATGACTGGTTTACTGGCAACCTTCACGGCTAAAAAAATGAAGTCAATGCAGGAGTGCCAATAACTGCAGTTCCTTGTGTGGCCACTTGAGGCCGGCTCCAAAACCCTAACTTTACTTGACTTTTCTCTCTTCTAGGACTGGATTGTGAAACAATTTGCTGACAGCTTGTTTGAAGGGCAAGCATCTGTTCGCTTGTATAATTTCATGCTATTTGTTTTGTCTGGATACCAGTAACATGGAGCCTCCGAAGACACATGTACACAACAACTCATGTATTATATGAATATTTACTGGGAGGAGCTCTACAGTGATTCAATATGTTTAAAATGAGCTTAGTAGGTTGAATTTGTGTAAAAAAAAATGGTGAGTCTCTGTCTTTTTGTTGTTGCACTCATTGGTTTCATATCATATAAAAATGGCAAACAACCAACGATGACTCATGGTCGTCACCATCATTTGAGTTTGCATGAATTAACTGCTATTTTACATGCAGATGCCATCTAAAGGCTTTCTTTTCCTGTCGTGCCACTGTAACCCTGTAAAGTGGAGTTTATTATCACGGTATCTCACTCTAACGTTTCCTATATTCATTTTTATACCGGACATTTAATTACCTTTAAATGATTAATGAAGAAATTTTTTGAGTATGTGGGAGGTTTAGAAAAAGAAAATGTAGTTGCTTCTTTTGCACTCCTGAACCATCACCTCACCTGTAATTTCAGCTGTAGCAACCATACTAAACTTGTGGCACAGTGCAGGACTGTCCTTGGTTCTTGGCCCGGTCGTCAAAAGGGACACTTCTTACAACTTGGTTGTCCCTGAAGAAAAGATAGTCAGCCAAATTCCCAACCACATCAGCTTCGGGTAATAATGATTTTTTTTCCTAGCACGTCTGACCAGTTTAAGAAGCTTAAGTTGGACAGGCAGAGATGAAAACACACAATAGGATAAACTCGGAGGAAATGGCTTTTGTATTTATGAAACACAGAATATTAAAGCTGATGGGAAAAGCTTGCTCTCTATTTTAAGTATTTGTAAAATCAAGTATGCCATGCGTGACCAACAGTGATATTGAACTGTGACTCAAATATTCACAGATCACTCAACAGCAATAACCCATTTCCAAATAATATTATATGTAATTATAAAAGCCCTAATGAAAGGTGTACTTGAAGAAAGTCATAGAGCAGTGGTTTTGTTTTTTGTCACCACTTTTTTTTTTTGTGTTTGATGTTTGCTTCTAATGAGGCTGAATTAAGGAGAAGTGGAGCGCACATTCTGCTGCACACTCACAGAAAGTCATTAAGAGGGGTAACGATTATTAATGAGGCCTGTATAAAATTCATGTGCTGAAATATGGGCCTGTTGTTTTCTTCCTGTGTGTTCATAATAGAGAGGCTCTGCTGAATTTTGTCTTCAAAGGAGACATGACTGACGGTGTGACATTCCCGACTCTCTGACAAGGATAAACCCAGTTTGGGGCTTGAACCAGTTGATTAAAGTGTTATTTGTGTGTGCATTAATATGTCTCAGTGGTTTAACATGCCAATCATATCCATATTAGTGTGTCGATGTGTACATTTGAGTCTGTGAACATGTATGTGTGGGATGTTTGTGGTTCACTTCAGTCCCTCCTTTACTCCTTAACAGCCCCTGTAATTCATGTTTCATTTGTTTTAATAAACCTGTTGTCTTTATGGTATAATATTTATATCTTTAACAGACGGTGGCTGTGATGGTGAACTCCTACATCATTGATTTTAAAAGTAATCGTATATACCTAACACAATATCCTGTAACACAAGTACAGTTGGGTTCCAATAGCCGATCCTGTTTCAAATCCTGTTCCAGACTAATAAAGACACACATTCAGTGAGCTCAGATTCTAACAAATCTTATCTCTTCTTAAATTTTTTTGGGGCAAAGTGTCGTGTAACATTCAGCATTCAGAGCAGATTTTAGCCACTGCTGACTACTAACTTTGCAGTTAGCATGTCTTCATCTGAGTAAGCTAAGACTTGTTAAGCTTGTCAAATAAAGCACTTATACTGTATGTAACATGACTCTGTGTCACATACACAGATGAGCCAAAGCGGTATGACTATTTGCAGATTAAGTGAATAGCAACGATTATCACGTAACTACGGATGGGCATTTCAAGCAAAAATACTATTCAATATTCTTTGGGAACTATTTGACAGATATTTGAAGACCCCTCTCCCGCTACCGTACATAGACACACGCAAATACCATCGAACTTCAAAAACCCTTCCGTTTGACAAAGCTGATGAGAAGCCTGTCTTTAGAGTCATCTTTGAAATGAGGGCGTTTTTTTCCACTGATCATCAAACATCAAACTTACTTCGTCTGCTGACAAGTCTGACCACGGATTGTTGATCTGTGGATGGACCGTCTGCTCGGTGCTTCGCTCTCAAATGACTTTGCATAAGTGTGGTAGACTTATGATATACTAACTTTACCCTTCAGAGTTTGCTCTGTACCTCTGTTTCCTGTAGAGCCACACTACCAGAGTCTATAGCAAGGTGTTCTCCTTCTTCTCTTTTTGTTTTCAAATGGCTGTTGACAAACAGCTTTTAGATGCATTGCCGCCACCCTCTGGTGGTAGGATCGCATTCCTAACAGTTGCTGGTAAAAACAAGCGATATAAGAAAAAGAGAGAATAGTCGCATCATTTTCAAATCGGAAAATAAAAAGATTTAATAGTTTATGACCTGTCCCTACTTGTAACAACAATGAATGTTTGGAACATGTTGATTCCTGTTGGTGTGCTGGATTGGGAGAAACAGGTAAATATATAGACTTGAGCAACTTTAACAAAGGCTCAACATTAGACAAATTTAATAAAGGTGTCATGTCTTATACTTTTCATCTATACAGCTAAAAAGTACTTTCATTGCATACCATTGGGTTAAACCCAAGTCTGGAAGTTGACTTTGAAAGATTTCTGACTTAAGTAATTCAATACTCAAATACGATTCAATAAAATACCAACAAACCCAAGTCATAACATTTGCAATCACAATTTTATCATACATTATTTTATGTGTGCTCAACTTTTACTTGTCTGTTTTGTACAAGCTGACATTTACTGTAGAGGTCAGACGATCTGCGAGCAGTACAGGGAAACATCTTGACTATTGTGTGTGCTTCTGTGAATGTCTTGAAGGAGTGTTTGTGTTTGTGTGTTCAGTACTCTCATTGATATTCCTGAGTAGATCGTGACATTACGGAGTCCTTACAGTTTGATAAGGGAGAGGAAGAGGTCTTGCAGGTTTCTCTTCCTCACTTTTCTCATTTTCACTTTTCACCATCCTTCATCTCTCCTCCCTTGTTTTGCTCCTCTTTATTCCATGCTTTTATGTATGAGAGGCAGTAATGGTAATGAGGTTTCTCTCCTCTCCTCTCCTGTCCTCTCTTCCCCATCTTCCTCATCCTCCTCATCCTCTCCTTTCAGCTCCTCCTCCTCAGAGGTTGAAAAGGTGATTAAAGTGGATGTAAAGTTAATAGTTTCAGCTCCAGTGCTCATGCTTTGGTGGGTACAAGTTGTGCACAGGGCATAGTGATGGAAAATAATGTGTGTGTGTGTGTGTGTGTGTGTGTGTGTGTGTGTGTGTGTGTGTGTGTGTGTGTGTGTGTGTGTGTGTATGTGCGTGTGTGTGTGTGTGTGTGTGTAGGGGTTGTTTGTCACTATGGGAGATTTATATTTATTGGCCCTTTAGTCGAGGCAGGGCAGAAGGGTGAACTCTGTTTAAGGTCGCGCAGTTAAAGAAGCAAAACAGACATCCCTCTGCCCATCAAACATTATCTGCAAGAGATGACTCAGTTTTAAAGTACGTGGGAGAAATAATAACTTATGAATAACGGAAGGAAAATGTTTAATCGTCATGCATTGTTGGATGAAATGACATGTACAGTATCAACAGGCCATCTAGGATGCATCCAGGATGAACCATCTGTAATGCAACAAGCTACCCTTTATTGTCATTACAACATTATGAATCTTTTACCTTTCAGTCTGTGTACTGTTGAGAGAGCCAGTGTTACAAATCTGAAAAAAATGATATTACGTACTCATATGTTCACTCCCAACCAGCCTTTATGTTATTAAGTCTGGTTTGAATTTGTCTTTAGTTATTCATTTCCTCGTAATCTTAACATCCAGCAACCATGTCTCTCTCTCATTCATCGTCTCTTTGGAACTTTTTCTAGCTATTTGCGTCATCAAGTTGTTTGTGAGTCTAACCTGCTTGTGTTGTAAGACCAGACACCTGTAATTACCAGGCTGCTGTTTGTGTTATGTTTTCCATTAACTGGAAAAAGTTACAAATGCCACATTTTGTTCTCGGAGCTTTCAGCTTTTAAATGGTGACAAATCTGAGCAGAAACAGCGGGTGTCCTCAGGCCTGAAAAATTAAGCATACAACCACAATCCACTGAGGAAACCTCATCATTAACATACACTCTCCTGACCATGTTGATTTTCATGAGCACGAACATACACTTGTTGCAATTGTACAAACTGTTTTTTTTTTTCTTTTCTGCCTTTTGTTTCTTAGTTTCTTTAAGGAAAATTGTTCTTATTAAAGATAAGTGGAACATTCAGTAGACAAGTTAGAGCTAGACAGAAAAATCTTCCAGGCCTTTATTGGCCTCAGATAATTTTTTCTCTGAAGCTCTCCCATGATTTATCAAAGATTTCCAGAAAAAAACCAACATCTAACATGCAGTTAAATGTGATCAGGGCAAACAGCCTGACAAAAACACACCGCCACACAAAGACTCTCAGACTATGAGCAACAGGAATTTAATAAGCTCAGATACGACCCTGTAGGTCAGCTCTTAGAAGAAAATGAAATAACTCCAAACTTGAAAGGTGCTGACATCGTCTGGTCTTGTTCTGTATCTCCATTAACAGGCAGCAAACTAAATCAAAGTTTTATAGACTAATGCAGCATCCATTTAGTGAATAGTAGAGGTTCCTGCTTTCAGTCAATTGAGGCCCAGCAGACACTCTCTCTCTCTCTCTCTCTCTCACACACACACACACACACACACACACACACACACACACACACACACACACACACACACACACACACACACACACATACTGGAGGTGAGACTGATGCCTGCTGATCTGTTGATTCAGAACTATAATGACCCAGCTGCTCTCTGTCATCATCTACAAGCAGCTAGAAAAGAACCTGTCACCACTCGCTTGCCTTTTAGTCTGCCTTTATGTCAGCATAATGCTCAGAGGAAATATTTTCAGCTCCTCTCTCATTTTGTCCTTGAATTAAGTGCAGTATTATCAAGCTTGGAAGAACCAGGTGGGGCTGGTTATTGCATAAAAATGCAATAAGTCATTCTAATACACTATTATGTGTCATTTAAAAAAAAAAAAAAGATACACAAACTGCAAGAAATGGCAGATATTCTTAGTGTGATGTCATCACATATACCTTGTTAGACATTTGAAGACTTGGAGCAGTTTGCTGAGAACAGACACATGATATAACCATGTGTAGTCTGCTAACTTGCAGCCTAATGACACAGTGAAAGAGGATTCACCTCCAGTATTTTTGTATCTGACAGAAAATGGAAATATTTCAGCCGCTGCCCGCTTATTTAGGTATATGTCAGATAGTAGTGTTAGTTATTTTCTCTCCACCTCTTCTATCTTCCTCTCCCAAATTGTTTCCATCTCGGTAACATATTTGACCTCATTTTGGGCTAATAAAGACTAGATTTGGCTAAAATAAAGATGATCTGAATTTGGCCTGATTGACTGACATTACTAGCAAGTGGACTCACTTGTTCCGATCTGTTATGTACAATCTCAGCTATACAACATCACAAGTGTTCAACAGAACTGCTGTCAACCTGCTGTTTGAGCTGACCTCCATTTTGTGCTGTTTGAAAGTGAACAATGATGTATATTGAACATCTATTGCTCTTTGGTTTAGTTTTGGAGACGACAGTGAGTCCTTATGAACATCCGCCGTTGTTAAAGTGGGTCAAAAATGTATCTGGGCAGCTGCTAATATATTATACCAGTTTCCCAGATATAGGTCATGTGTGGTTAGTAGAGAGGAAAGTGAGGTGTCTGGCTTTTAGGGGAAGCGGTGAAGAGAGTACTGGATACCATCAGATTTGTCTCACTCTCAACCTTACTCTATTCTTTGAAGGATGTTTTATATAAAATCTTTATGGCAATCCTACATTAGACGTGAATTTATTTGACATGTGCAGCCACTTTCAGTCTCAGAAATGACTGCATGTGTTACCTGCATGAGTTGTTTTGTTTGTCTGCGCCCCAGTGTCAGTGTCGCACCTGTAACAGAGGGAAACCGTGCACCGTCCTGTTCCTGGGTTCTTCAACTTCTGCTTTCCTTTGTGTTTTAAGGGAGACACAGACAAAGGGAAACGCACACTGAGGAATGCCGGCGACAGATCGTGTGTATACGTGTATGTGTGGTAAAAACAGACAGGTGTGTGTTTGTCTTTACCAAGTCTGTTTCTCCTGCTTTGCTGAGCCTTTACAGCAGCAGAGATGAATTGGTCCCTCCGTTTCTCACCAGCTCCTTAAACAATCTTCTGCTCCTTGATTCACTTAGTTAGACAGGCAGTCTAAAGATAGAATGGAACAATGAGGACTGCACTACCGCTCTGCTCTAATAAGCAATGATTGGTACTTTGTGTTTTTTTTTAATGGCTCAAACTTTGAAGTAAGATGATGATGATGATAGGCATTGCTTCTGCTGCTGATTATTGATTGTGCATGATGCTAATCTCTCTCCACCGTGCATAGGATCACTTTATATCATCAGTAATTGTATATGTGTATCCTGACACCTCATTTTCCAATTTGAAAATTTGCATTGTAGGATTTACCACATTTATTTTTGACTTTTTCATGCAGGTAGAATCAATGTTTGAGATCTCAGTAAAATGTGTGTAGCACACAAAAGCTGGTGCCTTTGGGTAGTTTGCAGGAGCAGTGATAGTCACCATGCTTGACCAGACAAAAAAAAAGAGGTATTATCATAAAGCAGACATTGCAAAAGTGCAAAAACACCTCAGCAATGAAAGACAGGATCTCATAAATTGCCACTTTAAGTGTGTGGGTGTGTGTGTGCATACAGTAGGAAAGTGATGTAAGGTTTTGGCAGCTTCTCTTACCGTCCTGATGGTGTGTGTGTGTGTGAAAGGGGAGAGAGACAGAAGGGAATAGAGAAATGCTGGTCAATGCTTTCTTATGGCACAGAAATAAAATGATGTGTCTTAAGGATATGAGGAACCTCTGTAATGCTGATGACGCCGTTTTTCTCTCATTTGTTAGTCAAAGTGCAGGCCGTCTTGGCTCGGTAGAAAAACTGTCTCCTCCAACACCCCTCTCTTCTTTGCTGAATTTGCGACCTGCATTGTGGCAGCGATGATAGGAAAGCTATGACAATAATCCCCTCGCCTCTGTTCATGTCCTCACCTCTTTTATCAGCCCCCTCCTCCTCAGCCGGCACGACAAAGACTGTTTTCTGTCACAAGAAGACAGCTGCTGTGTCAAAGTGTCAAAGTATAGGTTTCCACTCAACTCAGTCAAGTAGCAGCGCTTTTTACATTGTATTAGAGATGAAAGTGATATGCTGTGGTGCTGTCATGGATATGTGCATCCAAACACAGGCACAAAGACTTATTCTTTTAGGGTCACAGTTGAAAGATTTCTTCTTTAGTATCATCCCCTCTCTTCTACTCAGCTGCAGATTGACCTGTAGCATCCTGAAAACGCAACTACCACGTCCACTTGAGTCACCTTTAAGATGGCTGCATAACACTGATAATGTGCGCATATTCTCATGGTTTTAAATACCGGTAACTGCCCGCATGAGGAAATTATGTGAAACGAATGACTGCCAAGACGAACTTCAAATGAACTTTATGCATTGTACTGTCTCGTACCTGTTTTTCATAGGATGTGCTGTTCAGTGCGTAATCGGGCCAGCTCTCGTTATCAACTCCTTGTAGGTGTGAGTCATACTTGAATTGTTGGACTTACAAAAGGGGGGCTTTTTCTCTTTTTTTCTCTCTGTTGTTGTGTCTGTGTCTTTCTGACATTGTTGAAGTTTGGCGGTTTGACTACGGCACTTTGAAAATGTTATAGACACGTGGAAAATACTGTATGGAAAGTAATGGCACTGGTTAATGGCCCAATATGAAAGTACGATTTTAAACACGCCCGCAGACATGTACACAGACACATGCACACGTAGGTCTTATAAAACTGTGACATTTCTCTGCTGTGCACCTCCCTTTCTCCTCCCCTCCTCTCATCTCCGCTCATCTTCTCCTCCTCCGCTCATCTTCTCCTCCTCTGCTCCTATTCAGCTGCGTCCTGACGGGGGGGGGGGGGGGGGGGGGGGTTGTTTGTCTTATCGCCCTTCGCCAGCTGCGGTTTGGATTGGGGATCCAGGGGTCTCTCTTTCCCTCCACTCTCCCAGCACTAAAAGACAGGGGGACAGTGATTTGGCATGCTTCACACACACACATAAACAATTACAACACGCATGCAGGCACACAAAGACACAGAGACGCTGACAGATATTACACAAACGCACACACAAACACTCATGGAGCTCATCCAGATTTGGAGGCAAAATAATAATATTTTCGAGGAAATTTTGTCCAAGTGTTTTCAGCTGAGTTTTACCTCTTTACATTGTCATTAGATGCTCTTTGCTAGACCCTGCAATGCCACCTGCCTGTGGCTGTTAATGATTACAGCCACTCTCTATTCCCCCATTCTCCTCACTCACTTAAACACCTTAATGAACCACCTGTGCAGGGTGTGTATCTTTGTCTGCGTACTTGTATCTGCGTGTGTGTATGTGTGAGGTACCGTGACTGCCTGAGGGTTGCCCCCCCGTATACATGAGCCAATTATCTTTACTTACTTTTTTTCCTAACGACTACTTTGAATTGAATGCAGAGTAGGTGGAATAGAGATAACTCTGGCAGCCTCAAGGAGCACATGTGCTGATGTGTTTGTGCAAGAAGCCAGAGGTTGGAGCCAATCATTGAGATGACTCTGGCAAAGAAAAGAGGCTGGATTTGAATAGTTCAATTATTTGGATTGCAGCTACTGCAGCAGACAATTTATCTTATCATTGGTTTACGGCGCCATTATTTAAATAATTCCCTTTATTTGCCCACATTCACTCAGGGCTTCATGAGAAAGACAGAAATCCTGGTATTAGCCTGGTATTATCAAACCCAAATTCATTGTGTAAATATACGGTTCTGGCTATGCTCCATTGAGGTTTGTTTCCAGTTGTTGCATCTTAATGGGGATACACCATTGAAACTATTGGAGTAGCCTTTAACCAATCGGCACTGACCACCATATGATGTACCTTGTGCGCCAAAACTCACCAACCTGTAAACAGAGACCCTCCCCTGTGAGCAACGCCATGTTGAAATTTAAGGACCCAAGGGGCATTCTTCTTGTTCCTCAATATTTGATAGTGATGCTACAACTGTTCGTAACACTTCACTGACCTCCACCTCCGCTCTCATCATTACATTACATTTAGAAACAAACACTAGATTTTGACACTTAGCCACTCCCACTAGTCCCTGACCAGCCCGCCCTTCAGAGTGGCTACACGAACCTTTATGCAAACATGACTTTGAACACAGTAAAGACTTAACCTTAGCCAGGCAGAGCCAAATTAGTTTCGTCCATCCATTTATTTCTGCACTGAAATCTCAGAAGAGATGGTTTAAATTGACCCCACATTTTTATAGGGGAAATAATAATAATAATTAAAAAAAAAACTTGCAGATTTCCTCGAAACTGGATCTTACTGTTGTAAGATGGACAGCACTGGAAAACTGTAAACACAACACTGACACACAGTTCTCCTATAAAGTTGATCTAGCATGATTAGTGCTAGATTGGATCAGCCATAAGGACACTTGCTCTAAACTTTACTCTACTTTGATGGGTGGTTGTTTCACTTGCAACTTTTCTGACCCTAACCATAACCCTTACACAACATAATAACCAATCACAGGCAGAGCATCCCTCCCGCTGATCCAGCCTAGCACCAGCCATAAAGCAAGTATTCTTTCAGAGTTTAGTTGGTGAATCGACCCCTTCAAGTTGTTTCGGTAAGACTAAACCCAGTGACCACAAATCATTTAATGCACCTTTAATTCTCAGCTTCAGTGTGCTCAGTAGGATGGAAGAGATCGTCTTAAAGAAACTTTAGTTAGTAATTGGACTGTCTTTCAACATTTGTTTCAAACACGCTTACCCAGGCCTGCCTAATGAAACTCACACAAACCTCTGACAGTTTCTCACGACTTTTGCTGCTGGCCTTTTTCTAATATAACTGAGGTTTTAACAGGTGGTGGTGGAGTAGCTGACAATAATGCCTTTGTTTATGCTGCTATTCACATCACTTTCAAATTTCTCTAACTCCAGGGGCACCGGTTCCAATCCAGTGGAACCCCTGTTTAATAAACATAATTCATTCCTTCTGTTATTCTGTGTTGCCATATGTTATTGAACGCAGTCAAATTGTATCCCAGCTTATTTTATTTCTCCCAAAACCAACTGGACCGTGTTTGAATGTTCATCTTTTTTTTTGGATATCAAGTAGCTATCATTTTTGTTGTAATACTCTTTTTCAGGTATTTATTTGACATGTAAATATATTCACACATGGTGTCAATAGTTTCTTTTATTTACGTAGTTAACAATTTATTTATGTAGTCAAACAACCCATAGAAGCCCAATAGCTGGCAAAAATCCAGCAGTACTTAATACTTTGACTGGCCACCATATCACACAATCTAATACCATCTCTTGGACCATTTCATAGCCTCATATAACATGCTCTGAGATTAGGATGGTGTCAGTTGCTTAAACAAACACACACATGCTGTGTGTATTTATGCTGTCTCTATGCTGAGGGTATTGCCAAGCTTGTAATGTCTCGGAGGAGTTTGCAAAGATAAAGGTCATGCCAACAATTAACCTTGTGTGATGAGTGAGGGAGCAACATAAACAACAGGGCGGCAGCTCTTCAGTAATAGGCACACATTATTTGTGTAAACAAAGACAGGCATATATGTACACCAATACCTTCAGTGCAAAGTCACCTGCGCTTTGATTTCAGCTGGCTGATAACTTTCAGGGTTTAGGTGTGTGACCCACTTCATCATATTCTTAATGTGCGTCTCAACAGTCGATTCAGTCCAACAGAAAACCAACCGACAAGAACAGCTGGACCTGCCTCAAGCCCTCGAAAGGACAATGCAACTGCAGCCACAGCTTGGAGGCTGGTTAGCTTTATTATTGAACACCTGCTGGACTGTTACAGGGATCTGGCTGCCAGTTCTCTGGGGTATCTCAGAGCTGAAATCTGTCTGCGCTTAGTCCAGGGAAAAATGTGGTATGAAAACGAAAACACCTGGAGGTGTAAGTTTATTGAAATAGAAAAGGACGGAGAGAGCTGGCTACAGGTGTATCTGCTTTTTTGTTCATAATGAAATTACAAATATTTACACCCCTGCTGATTATGTCATCCTCACACCAGTTTAAAGACTACGTTATATTTTCCTTATATCTCTAAAGATGAACATACATGACTATTACTGGAACAGTAATACAGAGTACAGCTTAACTTAGGATACTACAGTATATGTATATTTTCATGTGTGGGTTTGTGTTGTTGGGTTCAGTTCCCCTGGGAAACTTCTTGTTGCCTTTTCCATCAAATCTTATTGTGTAAATGGTCAGTTCATTGATGTTGACTGAATTCTGTAGATGTGCATCAGTATACATGTGCATGTACACATAACGTTGTGCTTTCACAGCAATATCCTGTAATTACCTGAAAATTCTTCTGACAAGAGACGAAGAAATTTAATTGAATTATTTATTCTTCTATTAAGTCCTAAGAAACCCAACAACTTTAAAGTTTTTTGCAAGTGGAAGTGAGATCTGCCCTGGTTGTTTCAATGAATGAAACGCTGATTTGATACTTGAGCTTTTTTTTGTGGTTATTATGATGCTGTCAAACTCATTCAGACAGTCAAAGACACATCACATATTACCTTTAAGTAGCTTTGAGAGCCCCTACCTGTCCAAGCAGGTGCATGGATCGACACAGCTGGTGTGCTGTGTCAAATGTAGAAGCTCCGTTCCCTTTTTATTCCCTCCTACTCTTCACTACAGTACACAGCTAGTGTGCTGGAAGCTGTGGGAGTTGATCTCCAAAGTAACGATAATCTCTGTCCCACCCTCAGCGACGGTAGGTGGCAGAATGGCCTTTGTGCTCTAATGTCACACTTCTGCTCTTTCCCTCCTGCCTTTTAAATTATAATCTTTGTGACACCCAAATAGAAAACTGCGCACCTACATGCTGCGTACAAAGAGCTTTTGTGATGTCAGTGCTCCATACTTGTCAAGTATCTCAGTGGTTCTTTCACTGTACTGCCACTGCCACCTTTTACATGGGTTTAGCATTATTATTATAACTATATTGCTTTTTTTTTTTTTTTTTTTTTAATATAACTTCTGTAAACTTTCATACTTCACATTCTCGAGCTCAGTATAGTGGTGAGAAAATGGAAACCATCGGCAAAGCTGTAGATATCGATTGGCTGGTTGTCGTTCTTTTTTTCAGTCAGTAACACATTTAGTCAGTCCCTCTGCACTGGATCCTCTTCTTGCTCCCTGAGCGTCTCTCTGCTGTCATTTCTCCTTGTTCGCCCACTCATTTTTATGTCTAGTTGGAGTGTATGCACAGTGTGTTGTATACGTACGCGTGTGGGTGTGTATCTTTCGTTTAAGATTTGAGTGTATTGGCTGTGGATGCATGTCTGTTTGGATTGATCTCTCCTGAGAGGTGTCGGAAATAATAGAAACTTCATTCAGGATTTATGAGAACGATTTATGTTCAAACACACACACACACACACACACACACACACACACACACACACACACACACACACACACACACACACACACACACACACACACACACACACACACACACACACACACACACACACACACACAGTCTGATCCTGTTGGCCAATGTCTGAGTTGCTTCTCATTACTCAGGACTGTCTATTTCTGTCTGTAGAAATAGATTAGAAGGCTTTCACTCAAACATCAGCAGGTTTCTGCTGAACATAAAAAAATAAAAAAAATCTTTTAATCATACCTTTGATGACCTGATGAGATCTTGTCGATGTATTTATGGATGTAAATCTAAAGTATGTATGAAGTATTTAATATATCAAACACATTTATACAATACATGTCAATTATCAAATTAAAACTTTTTGATAGTTGATTACTTTTTAAAGTCATTTTCCTTAACAAATATACCAAATATGGCCAGGCTCATGATTCCCAGTTTTGTAGATTTCCAGCTTTTCTTTGTGATGTATGATAGTAGACTGAATAACTTTGGTTGTAGACAAAGACATGATTTTGAGCTCTTGGAAATTGGCCATTTTCTTTTTTAGAATGAATAAAATATTCAGCAGAATAATTGTTAATGAAAACAATAGTTTATGCCCCCGCTGTTAGTGTTGTGTGAAGCCGTACTTGAGGCTAACCAAGTGCTAACACTAGCATGCTGACATGCTTACAATGACAATTCTTCAAAACTTGTGTTTTAAGCAGGTATTTTGTTTGCCATGTTTATGATCCTAGTTCACCTTTAGTGTGCCAACATTTGATAATTAATACAAAACAAAAAGTACCATTGAGGCTGATGGGAAAGTGACCTGATGATGGCATTAGATCGAAACTTAAAGGATAACCAAACAAGGAGGACATGAAAGTGCGTAGAAAATACATAGCAATCCATCCAACAGTTGTGAATACATTTCACTTAAAACTACAAATGTCAACTTTATAGTGCAGCAAGAGGAAAAGTGAGGGGATCACCAAATTCAGCAAGATCATGGTGTCATGAATCTTTGTAAAAAATTTAATGGTGATGCATTCAGTAATTGTTGTCAGCTTCATCACTATACAGCTGTCTGTAAATGTATTGGTCCATTTTAACACCTTAGTTTCACTGTAAGTCTTCATGGTTTCTGTCAGATCATCATCCTCATTCTGAGCCCCGCCATTTTCATCATAAAAGTAACAGGTCATGTAGTGTCCTTCAGTTTGCGGTCTCATGCAGTGACTTAGTGCTGTGGTCATCTGACCATGTCCATCGCTTACAGTGAACATGTCACCTCAGCACAGCAGAAATAGAAGAGGCCCCTGTGGTGACAGCCCCCCCCCCCCCTCTCTTTCCAGTCTTGTTTGTCAGGCTGTCAGAATATTTTGTTTCTCCCCAGGAAATCTGTCAATTTAGGAAGAAAAAAACCTAACCGTCCTCTAATTTGGAGGTTGGATAAATGAACCATGATGTAAAATTCGCTGACATCCTCTGAGGATGTTCTGTCTGTCTGTGTGTGTGTGTGTGTGTGTGTGTGTGTGTGTGTGTGTGTGTGTGTGTGTGTGTGTGTGTGTGTGTGTGTGTGTGCATGAATGAGTGGGTGAGCCTTCTTCTCACCACCTCCTGACCTCTCACCCTTTGTGCATGAATCAGAAGGACCATTTCTCACTTCTGTGGTTGTGTTATTGTGACTATGTTTTCTACAGACCTGAAACGGAGATGATTTCTGTGTGTTCAAGACTTTAAGAACAAAAAAGGGAGAGGGAGAGGAAGCTGGGGAGCAACAGACTGCTCAAATTGTGCATGTAATTCTCTGCTTCATTCATCATTGCAGCTCTTTAAATGCTTGCCTCTCTTTCACTCCGTACCTACACTCCTCTTTTTCCATCTAACTGCCTGCATTTTTTTTTTTTTTTCATTTCCATCACCCTCTTTCCTCGTTCTTGTCCGTCCCTCCAAACTGTGTGTCAACAATTAAAAAGCAGAAAGAAAAAGGGTGGGAGAGAGAAGATTGAGTCAGAGATAGTGGGTGTAATAGACAGAATTGGTTGGCAGAGATGGGTCGATAAAGAGGGGGATGGATAAACGAACATAAGAGAGGAAAAAAACAAACAAAGCATCCCATCAGAGCAGTAGGGTTAAAGCCCAGCCTTTTCACAGAGGAAAGTACTTTTTGGGAGTTTATTTTTTTCTTTCTTTCTGCAGAGGAGTGCCTCACAGTCAAGCCACAAGACTTAGTGAATTGGGAACAAGGGCCAGCACGGCTGCATTTAATATCAGCCACACGGCATATTATGGATAAAGGAAACTTGCGAAGCCCTGAGAGTTTCTTTTTCTCCAGACACTGACCACTGCCCTGCATGTCTCGCCTCGTGCTGCTTCTCTGCCTTTGTCACCCGTGCAGAATAAAAAAGGAGGGTGAACAGCAGGGGAGAGGTGTTTATATTTCTGAAGAAAACAGTGGAAGAGGAATGCAGAAAGGAGGCATGAGGCAGGGCTAGCAGAGAGAATATATAGAGGATGGGACAATAATTTGGTCTAAACTAATTTCCCATCATTAAATTATTAAAGCAGTTCTGTGTTCTTCTCAAATTGTTTGAATTCGTTGACCTTAATAAAGGTTGTAGTTTGTTGAATTGTTGAGGTGTTAGTCAATGACAGTACAAGTCTAATTATTACCTTTGCTTCATATCCCCTTGCTGCAGGACATTATTGTGCTGTGGCTGAGACTGTAAATCACGTGTGTCATATCAAATTGAAAACCAATTAGTAATATGTGTCGTCCATCGGTGTAATTGAGTTTTCAAGGTATACGAGAGAGCATCTGGGAACAAAGAGGGTCAGAACGCTGCTGCCTTAATTGCCGTTGCATCAGTCACAGCAAAATGTGCAGTGTGGGAAGAAGAAACTGGAAATAGCATTGGTAATATAGTCGCACGTAGTGGTTGTATTGTTAGTTGTTTCTGTTACTTTACCAGAGAAAGGCACGAGGAATGGAGAGTTGAGAACAATAGTGTGAGCCATTTTGAATAAAACATGTAGAGACACACGCTATGACATTTTTTTCACTGCCTCCTGCACGGTTTGACGAGACCTTTGTGGAGTTGTTTTAAGTTTGTTTGTTTCTTTATCTCTCCGAAGCATCAAATACACAAGGCACCGAGTCACAGAGACAGATGAAAGGAGAAAAATTCGGGCTTCTTTTCTTTGTATTTTTGGAATGGAGCTGTCATTGTGAGGTATTCGTGCAGCTCAGGATATCACCAGTGAAAAAATACACGCTTACGTTTAAGTGTTACCAGTTTTCCTGGCTTGTCGCTTGTAGTGTGTCTCCGACATTAGTCAGGAAATAAACCTGCTTAAATGTGTTAGTTTGACTAATGAGGTGGAGAGACACATTTATCTTTATTTTAGCCTTACTTGGTTTCATATCGGTCTGCTGAACTGAAATCAATAAATAAAAAAAGAAATGCTCTGTTTGCTCAACTTGTCAGCTGTCACAAAGTTTACAAAAAAAAAAAAAAATTTACACTAGAAATATATATATATTTTTTAAAGTGTATTATTTTTGGTATGTGTTGATGTAGTGAGTAACATTTTTAAAGTCACATAGCAGGAAAATGGCAATAAATGTTTTAATTAAACTTGTACTCTAAACTTGATCTTATTAACACTTAACTACTGATTTCCTGATGCTCCCTCACCTTCTACTCTGAAAGTGGCCAAAGCCTCATGAGAAACACCACTGTGGCTATTTTGGCATTTTTCTTTCCCAAACTTCTTACAATCTTTGATCAGAACTGGACATGGTGTTCACTGTTCACTGCCCTCAGTACGTGCAGATAATATCTATAGGTTTAAAGAGATGTCGTCTAACTGTTGGACGTGAAATTACCCCCCAAAAAAGGTAACTACTCGGAGCAGGTACTCTTACTTTGAAGAGAAAAAGAGAAAGAATCCTTGAATGAGACACGGCGTGAACGAGAGTGTGATAGCGAGTGAACCCAATCCAATCAATCCGCCCTCCTCCCCCTCCCATCTCCTCCTGTCACCGATCCATACCTGTCCACCCACTGATTTCCCATGAGCCCTTGGGTGATTGTGTGAATTCAGCTAAGTCGGGCTCCTTTCCGTAGAGTCGCCGTTCATTCACACAAACACACGTGCAAGTACACACTCGTATGAGAGCACGCAAATGCTAACATTCGCATGCACTTCCCACACGCACACACATACTCACTGTCCTTTATGTCTTACGTAACACTTGTGTTTAGAGTGATGGAGGATAGATGAGCTACTTGTTACTGGAAAACTTACAGCCAACAAATTTAGCAACCTCTAGAAATCCACTCTAATATTGTATTGTTTTACCTCTGAAAGATGTTTGTCTGTATAGCAAGTGTTTATGTTTACATCGCCAACTCTGTCTAAATGCTGCAGATTCTGCTTGAGGGTCAAGCCTTTTATCAGTGTGTTATAGTGGGATGTAGTTCACCCTGATTCACCTCTGGCTACCTGCTCACATGGCCACACACACACACACACACACACACACACACACACACACACACACACACACACACACACACACAAACACAAACACACACACACACACACACACACACAGGCCGAGAGTGGAAGCACTTAAGAAGCTCGGCAAGAGCGGGAGGGTGAGCTCTGAAAATTGAGTTGAGAGCGAGGTGGAAAGTTCAGCCGCAGCCCTGCTGTATAGGCAGACGGAGAGAGCTCCTTAAGAAAGTGTAGATGGTGTCAAGAGAAGTGAAGGATTACATTAGGAGAGTTAGTGATTATACTAGTGTAATATAAGTGCTGCACTTGTCACGATCAAAGCTGCTATTAGTGCTCTAAGTGAGGATCAAATCAGCCTCGTGAAACACGTAACGTCAGCTCAAATGGAGGAGCTGTCGAGTCAAGGGGGAAAAGAAGATTGAGAAATTAGGGAGTGGGCGGTATTTTACATTTTTTGCTCATGATTTTAGGTGTTTGTTTTTTGTCAGTGAGTGGGAGGCTGTAGGTTTGGGTTTCATTCGAGACTCTGGCAGGCTGTTTTGGGATTAATGCGGGCTCTTGTTTGTCTCGGGGCAGTCACTAACCACCCAGCTTTAGATGCAGGTTCAGCATGTTCCTAAGCCTTTATAACCTTTGCACTGCTACTTTTTGATGAATCATCCCCTCAGTGTCAAACGCCCAAATACTTTCTCATCAATAACTCCCATCCAGTCTCTGGTTTTCTGAGCAGAATTTGAGGCAGCTTCCAAATTTCTGCACTGTTGCACAGAACATGAGCAAAAAGTTGCTGTAAGCCCGCTGAAAGATGAATGGCACTCTTGACACTTTATGCATCGCTGATCGAACCACACCCGCTCACCGACACAAACACACACAGTCAGTTGCACACCTTCAGGCGGCATCTCTCTGTGGATTCCCAATCAGGTGGACGGTGAAGGTGACCTCTTGTCTTCTGACGGTCGACAGCGATGGGACTGATCTGTCCCTGTTCTATTAGGACTGATTATATCATTTAGATACAGATGGGTCGTTTAACCCAGCAGCTGTCCTCATCAGACACACCAGACTGAGCCCCTTGGCTAATGGCTCTCGAAATGCCATGTGGGCAACGGAGGCCAGCAATGAAGAGGAAACACACACATTAAATACATGGGATGGCAGCTAACCTGTTACCGAAAGGGTTCAACATCATTCCCTGCCAAACACACAGACATATGGTCCTCATCATCTTAAGCCTTATTCTGAGTCCTCTCTAGCAGTCAGTAACTCTTACAACAAAATTCAACTTAGTCACCACCAGCATAGCAGCAATTTTATACCTGATTGGAGGCCTCCAGCTAAATTTTTAAACAAGATGTATGTCCGCCAGACTGACATCTGATTGTTTGAAGAGGGTAATGACGCCTTATTAAAGATGCTGTTAAGCAAATTCCAAGATTTGCAAAGTTTGAAAGTTTGAAAATGTCACTCTGAAATGTGGAGTTAGACCGTTAAACAGTTTCTCATCCGTCTTCAGCTCAGTTTTTTTTTAGGCGGGGCTAAAAGCCAGCTTCAGTACGTCACTGAGCTATCCCACAGACGGTTTATATAACCTTCTGCATGGCTCCTCCTCTCACACGGTGAAACGCCATAAAAGCCTGGAGCTCATTTGCATAAGACGTCATCCCACTGGACTTCAGTTGCTACTCCTGCCGTAGTCAGATTGTTATTGTACATCAGCTGGCTGCTACAGGACGTCTCCCTCCACCCGCAAGTGCACCTTTCCTGGAAGCAAGAACCTCCAAAGCAGCGCTGCATCGCTATTTAAATGTCCTAGCTTCAGGGGCTTCAGGCGACCCCCAACCACCCCGGTCTCAGAGCAGAGGAAACTGCTGATTTTCTCACGATTTCAAACCCTAATTTAACATACTTGTCTGTGTTTTTTTTAAATTTAAATTTGGATGGGTAGTTAACAACCCATACTTCTGTGGTGTGATGAACTTAAAACTAATTTTCATTTCTACTTTACAGCATCTTTAGTTACATTACAGCATCACACTTTTCTTTACTGTGCTTCTATTTTCTGTATTTCTTTTACATTTAAGACTAAGAAAATTTAGTTTCATGGTTACGAAATGGACAATTATGTATTACTTTTTATCATTTCATCTGACTAACAGTCTGAGGGTACTTCATTTAAAATCAAATTAAACACAAATTAAACAGTAAAGCAAGCAATTCCTTGCTAATTCAGTTTAATTCAATTAAATTCAACTCAGTTGAGTTCATTTCAGTTTAGTTCAGTTAAATTTTATTTATAAAGTGCAAAATTCCAACAAGAATCATCTCAGGCTACTTAACACATGCTGTAGAAAGGTCTTTACAACCCCTTTAAAAAACAAAACAAAACACAAGTTTGCCATGTTTTCCACATGGACACATGTGATCACATGTATGACACATGTTTACATGAGGCAGCATTTGATAACATGGGGAAGATACACGGAACATTTTTCACATGGGAATTCCACATGGGCTTCGACCATTACAACACGAAAATATTCCAATTCATGTTACCTGTGGTAATACATGTTTAATGTGCACAATTACACTGTGGCCACAGGAGATTTTGCGCATTTGAAATTAATGTGATTTTTCTGCGAGGGACAGAACTTTACTGCATTATGGAGAGGAACCCTTTTAAGAGGTAGAAATCAGCACATTTTGTATATTTACATGAAAATGGCTTCAAAATGGCCTTCAATAAAGTACTTTCTGACGGTCTACATAATATATATTAGCTTCGTAAATCAACAAACAGCAAATGTAGAGGAACATCAGACGATGCCAGTGAAGATGGTTTCAGGGAGACAATTACAGAAATAAATGTTTCTCTCCATACAGTCACCCTCCCACGAGTTGGAAGCTATGTTGATTCCGTGACTTATCTAAATTTAGAATACATAAACAAATAGGTGAGAGAGACGATGTGCTTTAAATTGTTCATTTACAGTCTTCTGGAAAAGGTGAGCAGGTGAGAGAGAAAGAGGGTCAGCGAAGAAGTGTTCCTGTCATCAACATAGGGATTGTTACTGCAGTGACATGCGGACTAATAAATTATAATTCACTAATCTACTCTCCGGATCAAAGAGAGAGAGGAAGGGGAGCGCAGTAATGGAGTGTTTGAGTCAGCAGCATCACTGAAACTAGTTTTAGGTCAGAGAGTGGGGTGCTGTGAAATTGGGTTACCTCAAAAATGTTAGATTTAATCACTGCAAAGTCATACTGTATTATCGTGTTTCAGCTGCACAGGATGGACCTGCTGAAAAACACTTTCTATCTCACTTGCTTCATTTCACTTTCCCTCCCTCGTCTCCTCCTCATCTCCTCCTCGTCTCCTCCTCGTCTCCTCTTCGTCTCCTCCTCATCCCCTCCTCGTCTCCTCCTCGTTTGCCATATTAGTCCATGCATGTGTGCACCCACACTGCTTTTCTCCCTAGTGACACCTTGACTCACATGCAAAAACTCCTCACTCAGGAGACATGTAGGAGCATATAATATGGATAAAACACACCAGTATTGGACAAGTGCGGTTGTGTTCCGGGGGTGGAAGAAGCGCTTTCTCCTGTTGCGGAGAGAAGGCCGACTCTGAAAATGGAAGTGCAGATCTTCTCTCCTCCTCCTACACAGCCTATAGCTCAGAGGGACTCCATCTCTCCGAGGCTCTCTGATCTCCGAGTCACAAAACACCTGCTGCCAGCCTTCAGACAGGCACAGAGACAGAGAGGGAAGGGGGAGAACAACAGTCAGGCAGCCAAGAGGTCGGGTGTGACAGCAGGAAGAAGATGCTTCAGAAGAAATACAGTGCTGGTGTTAGATGGTAACATGTAAAACAAGAGTGGAGCGAGACGTGGCGAAGGCGGAGTGATCGCGAGGGCTCACATCCACTTAAGGAATATCAGAGACCTTTTGTCACTCAGGGATGTTTACTGCCTTCAAGCAAGTGCAGGTCGCAGCGTTTGATGTGGTGTGCATCTTTTCTGTGACTGGTTGGTGTTGGTAATAAAAGTGAAAGTCCAAGGATCTGCTCTGTGGGTTATATGTAGACTTCATGGCCTAGTGAGCCATTCCTGTGCTTTATTCCCTTCCTTTACTTGACGGTCTGTCCCCTCTCTATCTTCAGCTCTCCGTACCGCAGTAGCGTCATCCCTGGTTTTATCTAAATGAATACGCGAGGAGCTCCCAAAGGTTATAACAGCTGAGCCAAGTGGAAGAGAATGAATGTGTAGTTTTAACGAACAGTATTAGAGAGTATTGCGTCAATTATTCATTGTTTTGTTTCTGTTTCAACTTTACCAGCGCCAGGCCAAAGATGGATTCCATCAAGTGTGACGAGTTTTTATTCTAACTTATTTCTTTCCTGTATCTTTTCATTTCTTTTCCGAATGTCTGACCACAGCTTGTCTTCTCGTGACTTTTCAGCTTTTCTCACCATCACAGCATTGAAGTGATACAGATAGACAGGTTCCTCTGATGCCCCGAGCAACGAGCACGGCAGAGGCACCAATAATCAAAATAAACAATGTACTGAGGTGGTACATAATATCCACTTATGTGTTTAAAACATAGGAGAAGAAGGAGGTCCAACAACATGGTGTCATTAATAGAGCACCAGTCAAACTTTAAACGTTGGAAAAATACATGGAAAGGACATCTCAAATAATTGCAACCAGGCTATTATATAAAAATCATGACAGGTGCACGCTCTGACAGCTGTAAACTGGTGCTAGATATTAAGTCATTTTCAAGACACAAAATTGCTTTTTTATATAAATAAATATTACTTTAGAATGGGAGGCTGACTCATTCAGAGTTAAGGCATAATACATTTGAGGTGTCAAACTTTGTATATTTGACGGCTTTCTTATGAACTCAGTTTGTTACACATCAGTAAAAATGAAATGTAGAGAGAAAGAAATTGATGATTTTACATGAGTAATACTTTTTTTCTCTGCAGCATGTTTTAGACTTGCAATAGCTTTGAGTTTACTGGTCTGTAACTGCCCTCTACTGGTCTTCACTGTTTGGTACAGGCAACGAGTGTAATTTGAGGTGTGCATTTTAATTTAGAGTGTGTATACTATTACAGATGAACATTATCTGTAGGCGGCACAGTGGTGCAGTGGTTAGCATTGTTACCTCACAGCAAAAAGGTTTCGGGTTCAATTCCGGGCCTTTCTGTGTGGAGTTTGCATGTTCTCCCTGTGCCTGCGTGGGTTCTCTCCGGGTACGCCGGCTTCCTCCCACCATCCAAAAACATGTGTCTCAGGTTAATTGGTGGTTCTAGAAATTGCCCTTAGGTGTGAATGAGAGCGTGAATGGTCTTTGTTTCCGTCTGTCTCTACGTGTTGGCCCTGTGATGGACTGGCGACCTGTCCAGGGTATACCCTGCCTTCGCGTGTGAGCTGAGTGAGCTGGGATAGGCTCCAGCCCCCCGTGACCCTGTTCAGGATAAAGTGGGTATAGATCATGGACGGCTGGATGGATTATCTGTAGGGTAATATTAAAGTCAGAGGAGAGTTGTTTGAGTTGGATCTTTAAATCTGATCTTGGAGATATAAGTGCTGTTTCTCATTTGGATTTCTCTGTTAAACATCAATGTTTATGTATTTATTTGAGGTCAGGCGTGTGTGATCAGAAGACTATCACATTTTTAGTGCCACATACTTTATATGTCCACCGTTATGTTTATTATGACATCCTGAAAATGATGCAGTGCCATTCTAACTATATGAAATCTTATCTCGGATGCCTAAAATGCTGTCCATCAGTGGGCATGTTAAGTCTTTACCTGGTTGCCAACTGATCCTTTAGTGCTTGCAGACACACATGCACACATTTGTTTGCACACATGACAAGAAATGCATTATCTTCAATCCATATTTTCTTATCTTTAGAACAGCTTTTAATTAATATTCATTAGTACTCAGATTTCAGTGCCCCGTGATAGTATTTCTGTACCAGCTGGAAGAGCCATGCATCATTAGTTACTTGCAATGTTTTGACTTCATTAATAGCCTCTCCTCCTCTCTGGTCTTCATTAAAGTTAGAAGTTAGTTTGTGCATGTGTGTGTGTTCGTGGCATTTCTAAGTTTATTTTCCCACGTGCCCTCTTTCAGTCCATCTGTTTGCCCTCAGGACAGAGGACTGGTCCTGGAGTGGTGACTGTGTAGGTTTCTGCCTGCAGATGGCAGCAGTGTCATGGAGCTCAGTGCATGTTCTGGTCTTTTCAATTTCCACCACTGGACAGCCAATGGCTAGACTGCAGGAATCTTTAATTAGAAAAAAGAAAAATCACCACCTCTTTTTATATCCAACAGTGTTTAGTGTGCTTTTTCTAAATATCAATAAGGCACACATCTTAAAAGTCTCTTATTCTCTTCTTTCACTTTAGTAGTGAATATATATTGCTGGGTTGTGTTGCAAATATTTATGTACGATGACTTTTTCTCATAATGGAATAGAGACTCTTGTATGTTGGAACTATACTTTGATGCTGCCAACTATTCCAAATGTCATCCCAAATTATAAGAAGATGCTAAATTGTAAGATTACAGTTGTCAAATCTACTGATTTAGCTTCAATAAATGACAAAATTACAAACACTGCTATGCTGAAATCTATTTTCCACTAACAAAACAAATAGTCATAAAAGTAAAAGAAAAAAAAAACTACTTACAGCCTAGTGATACTTCAATTAAGCGTATGTGATGCTTGTAGTTTTGTGAGTATGTGCTGCAGTTTCCCTTTTCTATTCAGTCTGGCTTATGTCTTCATATTTACCTTTTTCCAAATGATTTCTTCCTGACTAGTCATTTGCAATGGAGTGTCATACTTGCAGCTGTGGCGAGTCCTCAGAGCACATTAAAGTGTAGAGTGTAAATAAACAGGTTGTGGGTTGCAGTCAACACTTTCTACAAGCAGAACATGTCCATCTCTATAGACACAGGTGTTTCTTCTGTTTAACTGTTCTGTTGCCCTGTATTAACTACTGTTTGACTAAATATATAGCATACAAAAACAACCCTGGGCAGATAACTTCTTGGCTAGTAGAGATAAGAAAATACTATCACAAATTAGTTTTTTCGCTATTTGTAGTTTGTATGATGCTTAAAAAACAGTTTCGATCACCAGGCAAAATGAATTCAGAAAAAAACCACAATAAAAGGCAAATGCTTTTACTTTGGGCTGAATATGAACATGATTTGTCATTGGGGAGATATATACAGAGCCTGTCATCAATAATTGAACTCCATGTTTGATCCTGGAAAGGCAGTGGTTGAGCTGACATGGGGTCAGCAAAGCTGGGGTCAAAGTTCAACAAACCTGAAGAAGGTGTGGATACGGAGAGGTTGTCCGTCTGTCCCGGCTCTGTGAAAACTTCTGTGCCTCTCATATTTAAGGCTCAGCCACACATCCCTGAAGACGAGTGTTTCCACCTGTGCCTCTTCCTCGCGCCTCCCTCTCTTCCTCCACTCTCCTCCCTTTCTCCTCTCCATCCCTCCACAGTCACATGTTCAGTGAATAGAGAGTTGAGTAGTTTTCACCAGCTGGTGCCTTTGCCTGCCACATAAATAGTGTTTAAAACAAATGCATATGAATGTGTGTGTGTGTGTGTGTGTGTGTGTGTGTGTGTGTGTGTGTGTGTGTGTGTGTGTGTGTGTCTTTGCCAGATATACTTGACTTGAGTGTTAGTGTCACTGTGTGTATGTGTGTGTGTGTGTGTGTGTGTGTGTGTGTGTGTGTGTGTCTGTGTCTGTGTGTCTTTGTCAGATATACTTGACTTGAGTGTTAGTGTCACATCTGCCCTCCAACATTTGTGGTTGCCTTTGTGCTCATGTGGAGGCCTGCACAGACCGCTGCACCTAGTCCAGATCTATGCAAAATCATCATGTTGTCACTCATCATACACACACACACACACACACACACACACACACACACACACACACACACACGTACGTCTATATTTCATAACATTTTACCTCTGCATTTGAATGTCATTCAGTACAAGCCTTGATATGTAGATTAAGGCTTTAGAAACCAAAAAAAAAAAAAAAGGCAAAGAAAAGAGGGAAGCAGGTGAGCTCCTCTTGGCAGCCGGGTCAAATTATCTTCCTGCTGACTTGCAAAAAAAACCCTCTACATTTCCAGGCTGCTAGCTTCTGACAGTCACTTGATATTTCAGGGCAGGTCTTAGGGCTCCACGGTCTCCGTCCAAATGACGGCTCTAATCACCCAGACAGCTTGTAGATGTGCAGCTTCACCGTCGGGTCAACGGTGCAGCAAGTCTGCCTTCATCTTCCTTCTTTGTTTGACCTCTCTAGCAGTCTGCCACAATGTTCCTCCTCCCTGTCTCTCCATTTTAAGTTGTTTTTGTCACTTCTCTGGCATTTTGAGATGGATACTATTTTCATTCCTGGTAGGAATACAGTTAAGAGCTGCTGGCATTTGATTGAAGTCTCAATTAACGTACCAGTGCTGAATGCAAAAGGTTTTGTCAACTGATAATTGATGCTAAAAGGGTGTGCAGTGTGAAGTGTTGTGCTCTTTGTTTGTCTTGTGTTTCTTGGTAATAGTTGCTAATGGACTGTCGCCTGGATTTGGCTCTGCCAGATTCACACCCAGTGCATGTTTTTGGCGGTGACTCAGACTCCTGGACTGAAATGCTCAACCAAACACACACACACACACACACATGTACATGCTCTGAGAACAGGCAGCTAAGTCTTGGCACAAACCCCTGCAGAGGGCCTAACATGCGCTCACTCGCCCACACTGTCAGAGGTGGAGATAAAGGAGCTGGTTTTAGGACTAAGTAGTGCTTTTCTTCAAAGAAGACAGCTAACATTTACGATGCAAAACTTGAAAGAAAATTACGTGAACATGGACCTTTCACGCCTAGTTGGTTTCTTATTTTTCAGAGGTTTAGGCGGTCGAGCTGTGGCAACAGTATAAGGCTAACCGTGTACAATGGCACAGGGTGTGTTCTAGTGGGGACATTATTTGTCTCTTATTTCCTTTTACGTGATGAAGAAATGTAAAACACACACGGTGATTTATTGCTTTAGAAAAGGAACAAACTCAACTCTTTAGTTTTAAATTGCTTAACAGTGATGAATTACTACGTCTCCGCTACATCATCATGTTTGACCTTGCTTTATTTGAAAGCATCAACATCTTTGATGACTGTTTACTAGTAAAATAAACACCCACCATCAATACTTCCCAAGTTGTTGCTTGTTTTACCGGCTGTCCTTCTTTGTCATGCTGAAATGCCAAAACTAGAAGCTGATCAGACAAAAACAGTTTAATAGACAGTCTCAGGCTGTGAATAGGAAATGAGAGAGATGCTTTGTTTGTTTAAAAAAAAATATTTTTCTGTCACAGACATGATGTGATGTGGGCAGGGAAAGATCTAGTATGATCAAAACTGGCTGGTTTACAGTCAACCAAAGATCGTTTAAAAGACAAGTGTGCACGGTTTAGAAGGATCTATTAGCAGAAATGGAATATTATATTCATAATTATGTTTTAATTAGCGTATAATCAGCTGAAAATACAAATCATTGTGGGTTTTTTTTTATTACCTTGGAATGAGTCCTTCATATCTACATAGTGAGTGGGTCCTCTTCCACAGTGTGTGCCATGTTTTACTGTCATGTTTCTGCAGTAGCTCAGAAGGGACAAACAGGTAGAATGGGAGGAGGCGGCAGAGTTATTCAGTTGTTTGCATTCTGTAATCTCACCACTAGAGGCCACTAAATCATACACACTGCTTTATTTCATTATTGTATGCTCAGAGTGAGCGAGCGGTTTATTAAACTAGATTAGAAATATTAATTTTCTCCCACGCCTGACTAAATCTTAAAGGTACCCTGTGAAGTTTTTAAGCTGTAGTAGCGCTATGGAGCAGTTTTT